>NC_041392.1:747021642-747038024 GCF_002162155.2 Triticum dicoccoides | reverse complement strand
ATATATGGAGGCAGGGGGCACCCTAGGACACACAAGTTGATCCTCGTGATCGTTCCTTAGACGTGTGCGGTGCCCCTCCACCATATTCCACCTCGGTCATATCGTTGCAGTGTTTAGGCGAAGCCCTGCGTCGGTAGAACATCAAGATCGTCACCACGCCGTCGTGCTGACGGAACTCATCCCCGAAGCTTTGCTGGATCGGAGCCCGGGGAGCGTCATCGAGCTGTACGTGTGCCAAGAACTCGGAGGTGCCGGAGTAACGGTGCTTGGATCGGTCGGATCGGGAAGACGTATGACTACTTTCTCTACGTTGTGTTAACGCTTCCGTTGACGATCTACAAGGGTACGTAGATCACACTCTCCCTCAACACTCGGCTGGATCGGAGTTCGAGGGACATCATCGGACTGAACGTGTGCTGAACTCGGAGGTGCCGTGCGTTCGGTACTTGATCGGTCAGATCGTGAAGACGTACGACTACATCAACCGCGTTGTGCTAACGCTTCCGCTTTCGATCTACGAGGGTACGTGGACAACACTCTCCCCTCTCGTTGCTATGCATCACCATGATCTTGCGTGTGCGTAGGAATTTTTTTGAAATTACTACGTTCCCCAACAGTGGTCACACAGTGGATCAAGATTCCAATCTCTTTAAGTTACTAAGCTCCCAGTGAATAAAGCCCTTGGACAACTTGGGGTTTTTTTCTACGGCGGGCCCGTCTATTATGGTCAGGATGGAGCTTACGGCACTATGTGAGGATACCGAGGCGACAGTCTCATGGTGGTTAACCTCCATGTGGCCATGTCGGTTTGCTACATCTCTGTACCTTCGTGGTTGCAGAAGAACCCTAACACCATCATGGACCCATCTTTCTATGGTGTGGTGGTGGATTGGGAGCCAAAGTGCATGATGCACCAGCAGAGGCCGAACAAATTTATTGCTTTTGAAGGCATTGATGCCGGCAAGAGATTCTACGACTGTGCTGTGCAGATGAGATACGTTCATCTTTGTTGGAAAACTCAGTTTAGGCATTGGATCTACAAAGTTATTGTTGACGGTGCTCACTGATGTTATAATATGATGGATAAATAGTCAGTTGTTAGTAGCTCATTGATTCTATTGTTGTGCTCACATTATATTGTTGTTAGGACCAACCGCATAACAAAGTTCATAGCTCCATAGTGATCATGCACAACAAAAGTGTTACTCTAAACTTGAGCACAAATGCACCCGTATGAACACCAACTTCCGGAAAAATAGTAAAAAAATAAAAAAAATCTGAAACTTTTTGTCGATGAACACCAACAGATTTTCTAACACCATGCAAAGTTTCTCCATGAAAAGACACCTATAGAGGTGTGTGACAAAAAGACAAAAATGAGTGCTCCAAAATGCGTCGAGCCTCGGATTTGACTTTTTATACAGGCCTCCATAGATGTCATTTCAATGTGCAACTTTGTAGGATGTTAGAAATTTGTTGATGTCGATCCAAAGAAAATTTGATGATTTTTTATTTATTTACAAATATTTTTGAAATTTACTATTCATGCGAGTGTACTTGAGTTCAGGAGCATCAGTACAAGGCTACAAGCTGCCCTGCGTGAATTAATATTACACTAGCAAAAGAGCCCGTGCGTTGCAACGAGAGAGAAAACATAACACACGTTCTTAACTCAACAACCATCACTCAAGACCATAATAGGTCCATCTCCTTTATTTTTGCGAGGCATCATATTTGTGTTGCCGCTTATCCTCCTTCTCACCCTCGCCGGCGATGGCCTCGGTGTTCACACAAAACAACAAAAAATGTGTGTTAAATATGGTTAATCACAAGGCGTCTCTCTCTCCCTCTCTCCTCCCTCTCTCTCTCTCTCTCTCTCACTTTCTCTCACTCTCGCGATGAGAAATCTGTTGTTTTCTCCTGCGACATTTTTCAGAGGTATGCATGTGTAGTTATCGATGTTTTCTTTTCCGTATATGGTTATAGTGGGGTGTTTATTTGCAATCCGGATCGCCGTAGGTATGAAAAAGAATGGATCTTGCGCTATAAATTATAAGTTTGCTTCCATAACAATATTTTAAAAATATTTAACAGGTAAAATTAACATCATATTTAGATTCCACACATTTTTTCTAATAAAATTCCATATATAATATGTTAAAATCGAAGTTACGGTCTAAAAGATACAGATAATTTAGAAAATCATTTTCTTGACTCAAATATATTTCAAAATAATATTTAAAAATACTTAACAGGTAAAAATAATCTCATATTCATATTCTACATATTTTTGTAATCAAATTTCATATATAACATGTTCAAATTGGAGTTACGGTTTAAAAGATATGGATGATTTTAAAAAGCGTTTGTTTGACTTAAATATGATCTGCGGATGAATTACCTAAAACATCAGGGGGTTTCAAAAAATGTAAAATAACGGTTTGGGTGTGACTTAAATCTGGACGGCGGGTTGATTTCAAGAAAAGACAAGGACTTTTCTGAAAAATGCCATGACGGACGAAAGAAACCCAATTTGCTTTATTATTAGGTAAAGATAGGGTGGGATTTTTTTCGTTTTTCTGTTTCCTTCGGGTTATTTTTGGTTTTCTTTGTTTTTTCTTCGGTTTGGTTTCCATAGGTTTCTCTATTTTTTTTCTTTATTTTCATTATATACTTTTTTCAATGCATATCTACTTTTTCCATACACATTGTTCATTTTTCGTATACATCTAGGGGAGGGCATTCGGTAGAAACCAGAAATTCGGTTTTTACCGTTCGGTTTATTTTGAAATTGGGTTAGCAAAATTAAAAACCAAAAATTGCAAGCAAAAAATGCTAACCGAAAATTCAGTTAACCGATTTTTTCGGTTCAGTTTTCTGTTTATACCAAACACTGCTTAGAGCAACTCTAGCAGACCGCGCAAAATGCCCTGGCCCGCAAAATAACCGCCAAATTGCGGGTCGGGGCCAAAAATCTGCACGACCAGACCCCGCATCCGGCACCGGCCCGCAAAAAATTTTGCGGGGCGCGGCAAATCTTCTCCCCCAACCTCTATCTTCACGGGCTGGAAGGCCGACCCGAGCTCAACCCCCATCCGGCGCAAGATTTGGCGGGAGGGACATTTCCGCGCGCCCTTTCCCGCTCCCCGCACCCTCCGCCACCATTGCCCTCCCTCCGAAAGCTCCGGCTGCTCCTCCCCGGCCGTCCCTTGCCGCCATGGACGACCCCATGCTGTCCCCTGTCACCCTCGAGGTCGCGCATGCCCCTTCCCCTCGGGCGGATCTCGTCGCCGACCATGTTGGCCCCGCCGGCGTCGCCCAAGCACACGCCGCGCCTGCCCGCAAGCGGCAGGGCAACGTGCTTGTGCAGGGCGAGAATCCGGCTGCCCCCGTCGCGATGGCCCGCGCTCCGGCCGCCAATGCCGCTGTGCGATCCCGGCCGGCGGCGGAGAAGGCTGGCAAGGCCGCGGGCGCTAAGCGAAGGAAGGTTCCGACTTCAAGGAAGCCATCTTCTTCAACCTCTCACTCCATCCCCCACAAGGAGGTGCTCCGGCGATGCAAACTGTTTATATCATTTGAATTTGAACTTGTTTGTGAAACCCTATGACAAATTTCAGATTTGTAGTTTTTCTGTTTGCGGGTCGTTGCGTTGTTGCCCGAGCAGTACCCGCATAGCCGACCCGTAAAAAAGCATATTCCGCGAATATACTTTTTTACGGGTCCATTTGGGGGGTATGCATCCGTGCTAGACCTCGCCGGCCCGCAAAAGCGGTTTTGCGCGAACTAAAAACGCGTTTTGCGGGCCGGTGTTTTGCGGGGTTTGTTAGAGTTGCTCTTAGGAATTGACGCTTCTAGCTACCTGGGACGTGGTTCATGCGCTGTATGGCCGGAGATGTGCCTACAAAACAGTTCAAATATTTGATCGTTCGTACGCTGTATGGCTGGACGCGCGCACGCGGTCGACGGTCACATCACAACGTTTGGCGATACATGGGAGCCTTGTTCGGTTTTTTTATAGAAAAACCGTAAAGGAATCCCTTACAGTATAATTGGTGCAACAAACCCAAATTGCAAGTATCAAGCCTTGAACCTGTGTGGGTGGGAAGGTATCAACCCCTTCCCACCACTAGGCTATGCCTTAGTCTGCCCTTGTTCGGTTTTTCTTGTGCTTATCAGTTTAATACCATACCAATCGATTTAAATTCGGTTATTTAACTTTAAAACAGAATTTAATTGTAGCAGTGCGAAAAACCAAAAATTCGGTTTGTTCAGTTTCGGTATCGGTTCGGTATTTGGTTGGTCGGTTTCTATGCCCACCCATGTATACATCAGATACATTTTCCTATAAATGTTTAACATTCTTCAATAAATTATTAACATTCTTGTCAGATATATGTTTTGATGTCTAGTTTTCTCATACACATTGTAAATTTTTCATATACATCTAAATTATTTTTATACATGTTTAACATTTTTCAAATACATGATTAAATAATTTTCAAATACAAGTTTTTGAATACACGTTAAAAATTTCTCTAATACGGGTGGGAAAAAAATTTGAATGATATGAAATACTTTTTTAAACTATAAAGACAATTTTGTACATTGTATTTACATTTCTCTTTTAAAATATTACAAACTTACTTCTAAAAAATTTCAACACTTTTTAAAATGTACCTTATTTTTTTAATAAAATGCACATTTTTTTACATTAACTTGGGGCATCCCAATAATAGGGACACTGAGGTGAGATGAGAACACAAGAGCTATTTCTCGCTTCAAGCGAGACGATTGCTTGCGCTCGGGGAAGGAAAATTGCACGCCACTGGGCCGGCCCACCCCCGAATGCTAAAATGATGGGATTCAATCCCTTGTCTCCCCGACGGTAGGCAGTTGTGCGAGCAACCAAATTTTGACAAAGTACTAGGGCGCGTACTACTTGAGGTAAAACGACCCTGATTTCCACTAGTTTTCCCCGGTTTCTCAGTTTTTCAGGGCTTTTCTCTTTTCTTTTTTTGCTTCATTTGTATACGGTTTTCTCCGGGGTCCTTTCTCCATTTTTTGTTTGGTTTTCATTTTTCTTCTCCAATTTTGTCTGGTTTTATTTTTCTTCCACTTTTTCTGTTGCTTTTTCTTATGTTTATTTTCGTTTCCTATATTTTTGTATGTGCGAAAAACATTTTTAAATGAATGATCAACATTTTTGTACATGTTCAACATTGTCCGAATGCTTGTTAAACATTTCAATACTTTTTCAACATTTTCTTATACTTGTTGACATTTTATAATAATTTTTAAACATTTTTAAAACACTTTTTTAACATTTTCAAATACTTGTTCAACATTTTTAAATTCTTGTTCAACATTTTTTTAATATTTATTAGACATTTTTCAAATACTCGCTAAACATTTTTCAAATGGGTTTTTGAAGTGTGTTTTTTGTAGTATATATACAAAGTATAATGAAAAGTACAATAATAAAGCAAAAAAACAAGAAAAATAAATAAAAATAAAAACAGCTCATGGCCTCCCGCCCGGTTGGGCGGTCCCATCTGAGGCTCTCGTTGACGCGAGAGCTCCCCCTCGTCTCGCTTAAAGTGAGAAATAGGGATGCCCAGATGAGAGGAGACACATCCGCTACCTCCAATGTGATAACCTTTTGCACAGTTCGCGTGTGATGGGCCGGGCAATTATGAGTCTATGGTGAGTGCTCCTCTTGAGTGTAACTTTCTTCTTACAGTTTTCCAAAAAAAGGCTGCCAATTTTAAATAAGTTTCAAAAATAATAGTTGATTTTTTTAAAGAAAAGTCATGAATTTATTATTTATTCTAAAAATTTAAAAGGTTCACAAATTATAAAACGATTTCTAAATTTTAAAATCATGGACATTATGTGAGTATGTTTGAAAATTTTGAACCTTTGTTATAAAAAGAACTTTTTTTAAAACAACGACATTGTTTTAAGAAAAGGGAAATGGGAAAGAGGAAACATTAAAAAGACAAACATGGAAGAAATAAAAAACCAATAAGGAAAACACAACGAAAGTAAGGAGAATAAAAAGGCGGACGAGAACATTCTACAAGCTTCCTAAAACTGGACCCAAAATTTGGTAATCACTAGTGGCAGTTGAGCCGGCACACCAAGCGATGAGTGATTGTCAAAATAATACTGATAGAAACGCTCATACATACGTATATACACTTATCTTTATGAACGCACACACCTACACCCTACCGCTATGAGCATCTCCGAGCGACTAAGCCATCACATCATCTTGAGATTGATAAAGTTGCCACGGACGTCTTTTAATTCATTTTTTGCGGTTATAGATATCTTTTAGTTGACGGAAACATCTCCTCTCACTGAACAAACATCGTTGGAAGGCCTGAAATAAATCCAAAAAAGTGCGAGCATCAATATCAAGTCTAGGACTTGAACCCTGGTTGGGTTGGGATACCACTGTACTCCTAACTATCCAACCACAGGTCAACTATTTCTTAACAAGAAGGGTTAGCCTCGACAACATATTACATTGCTTTTCTCACCCACGTCTCTCTAGAAACCCTAGGCGCCATGGATCCTTGCTGGTATGTCATCCCAAAAAAGCTGGCCAAACGGGTCGGGCCAACCAAGCCAGCCCGCAAGCACGCCAGCACAGCCTGCCATGGGCCAGGCACAACAGGGGCTTGGAGGCTGCGCATGCAAGCCGAGACAACACGCCCCATTTTTTAGAATTATATATATGTTCTAAAATACAAGCCAATAAGCCTAAAAACTGCCGAGCATGCTAAAAAGCATGCAACCTAGCATGCTAAATGTGCCACGGGCTGGCCCGTTGATTAGGCGGGTCGTGCCTTGGCTAGAGGACACAGCACGTGGGCCGGCACGAAACAACCCGGCTAATAATCATGCCACGGCGGGCCGTGCTGTGCCAGGCCCGATTAAACTGAGTCGGGCCATGCCAGCACGTTTGGCCAGCTCTGACTTCCAACCATGTGCTCGTTGGTCTACCCGAGATCTAGAGGCTCTCGTAGCGTTTGGAGATGTGGTGAAGGCGGCTCCACTCTGGTTGGTGGGGGAAGTTCCTCTTTCTCTAGCGTAGGTTGTCTTGTCAGGATGACAAGAAGAAGGAGGTGTTACCAAAAGAGTCAATTACATCGATGATGCTAGAACTTGGCGTAAACAGTTATTTTGGTGTTAGAACTTGCAGTATACATTAAAGTGGTGCAAAAACTTGACTTAAACATGTAAATACGATACTAATCTCGTTTGTATACGCCGGCGAAGCTGACGAAGCATGACAGGATGGCGTACGGCCCGCTGTCAGCGACCATATGGTGCAGACTGGGCGTGTGTTCTCTTTTTTGCAGAAAAGAACTCAATTTTTATTATTTTTCGTTTTGTATGTGTGGCATCAGGTGGTCTCACCTGTCAGCCAAACATCACAAATTTTGTTGGTATTAGAGAGAAAAGTATAAGCCAGCCAAGGATTCGAACCGGTGACCTATTGTCAACCGAGAGCACGGCTAGCAAACACACCAGATAACAACTGATGTTCTATAAGCATAATCAGTCTTTATATCTTCGCCAAATAATGTAAAATAAGATTTTTCATTCAAATAAAAAAGATACCGCCGTGGGATTTAGTACCAGCGACCTGACAATTACCACGAGGAGGACCTAGCAAGTGTACAACAAATGCCATTTTATTTGCAAAAAAACAAAAACAAATGTCATTTCATGCCTTAATATAGGATTGTTAACCTTTATGTCTACCACAGTACCCCCGCTCACCCGCAAAAAAAAGACAGTACGTCCGCTTGGCTAAACAGACTGCAGTTAGTGCGGTTCATTTTAAACATGTTAGTTTTTTCCCTTATTTTTAGCCTGAAAAACTGTAAACTGTAATTGTAAATACATACTCATTTGAGAACCTGCACTCCGAGGCATACTAGGCTAGTTTTTTGTACGCATATATTTATATTGATTTAAGAATACATAACCTGTTTTTAGAAAACACACAAATTTTACTAAAATGCATGAACACTTAAAAAAACATAAAAACATTCAAGCTTGCACAATTTTATATACAACATGAATATTTTTAAAAAAAATTGTAATTTTTTTGAAATGATATGATAAAAAATTTAGATACACATATTTTCTAAAATTACTTCAGATTTTATTTAAAATGCGAAAACTTTGTAATTATACAATTAATCATAATTTAATTTGATGGATTTTTAAAAATTAATAGATGAGCATTGTTTTAGTCTAATATATTTTATTTATATGTATATTATTTACAATTACAATTTACATTACAACTTTTGAAAAGTGAAAAAATAACATAAATTGTAGCCCAAGAGCACGTACAGTTATAGACATAAACTGTAACAATTATATTTACACATGAGAGTACATAGTTGCTGTGGCACGCTCTCCTAATTGTTTTACTTTGTTAGCTGGCTCGAAACCCCATGGCCCTAACCCTTTTTAGGATTAAAATTCTTGAGTTATGTTACTTAATTCCAAGATATAAAATGTGTGTATGCTTCTATGTCATGTTGTGAGCTCTGGGCTGATGGTTAGCTGCGCACGCAGTTTGGACCGAGGCCACCGGTACGCCGCCATTGGCGGCATATTTTTTATTCGAATAAAATTTATGATGTTCCACTAACAAGCACTAATAGAAAAAAGGCCATTTGTTCCGGTTCATAAGGCCCATCTGTCCCGGTTGTGAAACCGAGACTAAAGGGTCGTTACTAATACCCTAGGCCTTTAGTCCCGGTTCTTATACCAACCGGGACAGATGGGCCTCCATGTGGCCGCTCCGGCGAGCCCAGGCAGGTGGGCCTTTGGTCCCAGTTGGTAGCACCAACCGGGACCAATAAGCTTCCATGCGTCAGCATTTCAGGGGCTGTTTTTTTTAAAGGAGGTGGTTTAGGGGTTTTGGGGGTTAATTAGGTTGTTATAGGTAGCTAATAGAGTGATGTGTCCTCTCCTATCTCCGTGCTACTGCTATACTGCTATTTTTAAACATGACTTAGATTGAAGTGAGGCAACATGTGGTGCATGTCGAAAGTAATACTAATCCTAACTTGATCAAGTTTGGATTGTACTACTTTCGACATGCACCACATGCATGTTGCCTTCACTTCAATCCAATCCATATTCATTTCACACACAAATATATAATAACTCTTCATGCTCGCATCATGCATGATCATACTAACAAGTCCTACTAATCATCATCATATAACTTTTACTTATTATTAATAACAAGTCATACGATCATCATCCTGATAGTCATCGAACCAACCCTACTTAATTGTTCTTAGCACATGATCATCAGTATTATGCACGACCTAAATACCCTATTTAAGGTAAAATAGCATAAAACAATATAGACCCTGACTCTCCATTATGGAGAATGGAGATCATCCTGTCTCCAATTTTTGCGCGGCGCTTCCTTTTGCTTCCAAGAACCTCCTTACGACTGTCCATACATTTTTTCCATTCTCTGATTAGCATGCATGTCTCCACTTCTTTTAGAAATCCGGTATGGACAGTTGAGATTCGTAGGATGACCTGGATATATGTTCAAAACACGAAGGCTGCCATTCTGATACATCAAATGAGGCACACAATCCTCTGGGATTCTCTGTTGAAAAACATAGGAACAACTTCATAGTTAGCAATGATGTACTAGTTTTAGAAGTATGCAAAAGATGCACGGATGTCGTAATAGTAAAAAATCTTATCAGGGTATCTCCATGGTAGTTACCGTAGTTCAACACGTGCACTAGTGGCACGTATTGACCATAATGTTGAGGAGTTTGATTGTAGATATTGTAATTCTCAAGATCAGTACAAAATCCGATCAGATGATTTTTCTCCTGATAAGTTAACTTGGAGCCATCGGTGTAGTGGGTTTTGTCTACCATGTTCCGCACATTGTTTGAACAATCAAAATAAGTTGTCAATGGAAATAAGTTGTCAACTATTTTGAAATAAACAATATAAATTAGTTAATAATTAACTATGTTTGAGAAACTCACATAGCGGTAGAACTGGAGGCGTATCAACAAGGACCCAAATGTCCATATTGTCTTGGTCGATGTCAGGATCACCAAGATCCATGGTGACAAGCATACCCTCATCAAAACCATACATCTTGCAAAATGCTTCCCAATTTTTACAACCAAAATGGGTTACGCTCTCAGCATTATACAGATTTACTTCAAAATCCACATCATGATGGGTCCTTAGGTGAATTTTCTTCGTTTCAAAATTTTCATGGTCTTCAAAATCCATCCTCTCCAAGACATAGCGTCTTGCATGGCATGGGATAAGCTATACTCGAATTGTAAAAGATGAAATTACACATTGAAATATTTGAAGTCGTGCTTAATTACGAAAATAACACTCTGTTGCGTACCGTTTCAACATCGAAGGTCTCCTCGAGCTTAATGCTAAAGCGCCGATCATCGTTCGGGTGAGGCCTGTCGCACAAACCTCGATCGTCGTGGCACCAGCCGCACTCCCCCGGGAGACTTTCGTCGTCCGATGATGACATTTCCTACGTTCATAATTCAAAGATTAAACTTGTACAATTAAATATATGTACTACAAAAACTAAATTAGATAATTATTATTCATCACGGGTTGACTATCGGTTTGTCGAGTCTTTTCTTGAAAACTCTCAGCTCACGTGGTGTATACATTCGACCGTTGATGATGGTCGCTCCTCCATTTGTTCCCGAGTGCATTACACCAAAATGTCTAGCACACGGGAACGAAGGAGAAGCGACCCCCACAACAACAGTCGGGATTCTTCGTCCTCTCATATATATATATATATATATATATATATATATATATATATATATATATATATATATATGGTGGAACTCTCCCTCACTGATTCCTCTCTGACATTTGCGACCGTCAGTGATGGTAGCTCCTCCTTTCGTTCCCGAGTGCATTACACCAAATTGTCCAGCACACGGGAACGAAGGAGAAGCTACCCCCACGACAACAGTCGGGATTCTTCGTCCTCTGATATATGGTGGAGACTCGACAGACTTAAAGTCAACCCGAAATATCGTTTAATTATCTTTTTAAAAGAGGATTTAGCTGGTCTCACCTCGAGGTCGGAGGGGGTCGGTGACGGGGACGACGGAGGGGATGATGGAGGGGCCCGGGGCTCCTAGATTTCTGCAAAAACAAAAACCCTATAAGCTATCAACTAATCATATGCATAAGCCTTGCATAGTGCTCTCCAATTTTAGCATTCAAAGTAGGAGTAGTTTTCCAATTTGAGCATTCAATAAGCAAAATCAAATCGCAAAATAAGGTAGTATTCAAATAAGGATGCATTCAATTATAAGCAAAACTACATCATCTCCATGCGTCCGTATATCGTCGAATATTATCACTAATACACCTCGAATACTATCATACATATAGCATCGCCAGTACAGCTAGAACCGTAGCACCCGACGGGTATCGGCGCGGGCGGTGGACACCCAAAGAGAAGGAACCATCACAGGATCGCTCCAGTGAGATCCCTGAAGAACCTGCCAGGTATTGTCGAACCTGCCCTCCAACGCAACCATGTAGCGACGGACGTGCTCGTCCTCCTCGTTGACACGGTGACGTACCACCTCAGCGGTGTCCAGAAGCCTCGGCACCTTCACTCGCCCACGCGACTGCCACCAAACAAGGATCGGGTCAAAGACGGGCTGGCTCCTCACCAACCTACGCCCCCCGGAAGGTAGCACCTCCCAAAACCAGCCCGGCGGAGCCCAGTCCCGGACATGGCCCCTCTGATCAAGCCGGCCTCCTCCGTCGAGTCGACGACGAGGATGCGGGATAGGCACCGTCGACATCGATGCGGGAATAATTGCTTTAACTAAAAAATAAACTAGTTCTATTAATTTCCTTGCTAAAAATAAACTACTTCTATAGTAAAATAAAGTAGTTTTTATTAAATCAACTAGTTCAACTACTAATTAAGCACGTACTATAAATAAAATAAAGTAGTACCTACTAAAAATAAACTACTTCTATATATAGTAAAATAAAGTAGTTTTATTAATTAATCAACTAGTTCAACTAAAAATAAACTAACTTTAAATGCACTAACAGTAGAACTAATAACCTAAAATAAAACTATACAGCCTAAAAATGCTATGAACAAAAAACTATGAACAAAAAAAACTATACAGCCCAAAAATGCTATGAACAAAAACTATGAACAAAAAAAACTATACAGCCTAAAAATGCTATGAACAAAAAACTATGAAAAAAAGACTATGAACAAAAAACTTTGAACAAAAAAATGCTAAAAATGCACTAACGGATCGGGATGGGAAGGTGCTCACTGGGGGCTCGAGGCAGGACGGTGACGAGGACGACGACGAGGCCGGCGACAATGACGGTGACGAGGACGGCGGGCTCGTGGGGGAGGGGTTACACGCGTGCGCGGCGATGCCTCGGGGAGGAGCGGCGACGGCGACGGCGACGGCGAGGACGACGCCGTCGGTGGGTCAGGGGCGCGGCGACGGCGTCGGGGGAGGGCCTCGGGGCGGCGACGGCGACGGCGACGACGACGAGGAACGGCCTGGCGGCGTCAGGGGGGATGGGAGTAGTTGGGAAATTTTCACAAGTGCTACCTTATATAGCAAAACCAATGGTACCGGTTCGTGGCACCAACCGGTACCAATGCCCACCTATGGTCCCGGTTGGTGCCACGAACCGGGACCATAGGCCTTGTGCTGGCACGGTGCGGTGGGAAGTTTAGTCCCACCTCGCTAGTTGGGAGGGGCTCGGAGTGGTTTATAAGCTTCGCTGACGCCACCCACTCGAGCTCCTCTCTATTGCAGGCTTACGGTCCTAATCTCTACTTTGCCATGCCTGTTGAGCCTATTGGGCCTTCTGCGGGCCTGAATCCTGGCCCATTGTAGGGTTTCTAGTCGTATTCAGGCCGTGGATGTCCAGTAGGTGGCATTTTTTTCCTTTTTTTCTTTTTTTATTTCTACTTAAAACTAAACACTTATAGTTTTTAGTGATTTCTTTTTGCTTTTAGGTCACAAAAATTATAAACTTTCTGTTAGTGCCATTAGTTTTAAAATTTGAATTTTTTTAAATGTATGTGAATCACTAGTTTTATGAATAAATTTACTATAAAAATAAATGCTATTAATGTTTTGAACAAAAAATACTTTGTTAATATAAGTTGCATAAATTTTATATAATTTTAGTTTCAAAAATACTAGAGGTTTATATAAGCTTTTTGGTTGATTCCTTTTGCTATTATAGTTTTATAAAAGCTTTTTAGTTGATTCTTTTTGCTATTGAAGAATATTATAGTTTTATTTTAGTTCATCAAAATAGAATATTTTAATTGATTTTAGTTTTTTAGTTGATCATAACAAATATTATAGTTTTATGCATTTTATTATTTTTCATGCATTTACTGCTTTTTTGAGCTATAAAACCCGGAAATTGAAAAGCATTTCAAATGAACTCCGAAAAGGTTGAAAATTGGCATTCGTGTACAAAACGGACAATCTCTTTCCAAGTATCAGGGTTTCGGACGAAAGCTCATCTGTTACAAAGGGATTTCATTTTTTTGAACTTATTTGAACTTCATAGTTTTTCTGTGTTCAAAATGCACCATTCAAAGCCACATCATCAATTTTCAACCCTTTCTGACTTCATTTGTTATTTTCCATGCATTTACTGATTATTTTGAGCTATAAGACCATGAAATTGAAAAGCACTACAAATGAACTCTGAAAAGGTTGAAAGTTGGCATGGTATCATCATTTCACCCACATAGCATGCCCGGTATCAGGATTTCATATGGACATGGATGCACTTCATGTACAAAACGGACAATCTATTTCGAAGTATCAGGATTTCATACGGAAACTCGTCTGTTACAACAGGCATTTCAAATGAACTACGAAAAGGTTGAGAGTTGGCATGGTATCATCACAATAGTTGTGGAGAGAAAGTCTTCAATTTTTTTCGCTTGTGTGCTTAGCTTATTGCGCCATAACCATGGATAATCTTCATCGTTTATCAGGATGCTTGGGTCAACCTTGACTTTGAAGGGAGGAATTTCATGAAACTTTTCATAATCTTCAGACATGTCTGTCTTGCCCTCCACTCCCACTATGTCCCTTTTTCCAGAAAGAACTATGTGGCGCTTTGCCTCATCATATGATGTATTCGCTTCATTATCTTTTCTTTTTCTCCGTTTGGTAGACATGTCCTTCACATAGATAACCTGTGCCACATCATTGGCTAGGACGAATGGTTCGTTAGTGTACCCAAGATTGTTCAGATCCACTGTTGTCATTCCGTACTGTGGGTCTACCTGTACCCCGCCTACTGACAGATTGACCCATTTCCACTTAAACAAAGGGACCTTAAAATCATGTCCGTAGTCAAGTTCCCATATGTCCATTATGGAACCATAATATGTGTCCTTTCCCCTCTCGGTTGCTGCATCAAAGCGGACACCGCTGTTTTGGTTGGTGCTCTTTTGATCTTGGGCGATCGTGTAAAATGTATTCCCATTTATCTCGTATCCTTTGTAAGTGAATACAGTCGAAGATGGTCCCCTGGACAACGAGTACAGCTAATCACAAACAGTGGTGTCACCTCTGAGACGTGTTGATGACCCACAAGTATAGGGGATCTATCGTAGTCCTTTCGATAAGTAAGAGTGTCGAACCCAACGAGGAGCAGAAGGAAATGATAAGCGGTTTTCAGCAAGGTATTCTCTGCAAGTACTAAAATAAGTGGTAACAGATAGTTTTGTGGCAAGATAAATTGTAACGAGCAACAAGTAACAAAAGTAAATAAAGTGCAGCAAGGTGGCCCAATCCTTTTTGTAACAAAGGACAAGCCGGAACAAACTCTTATAATAGGAAAAGCGCTCCCGAGGACACATGGAAATATCGTCAAGCTAGTTTTCATCACGTTCATATGATTCGCGTTCGGTACTTCGATAATTTGATATGTGGATGGACCGGTGCTTGGGTGCTATTCTTACTGGAACAAGCATCCCACTTATGATTAACCTCTATTGCAGGCATCCGCAACTACAACAAAAGTATTAAGGTAAACCTAACCATAGCATGAAACATATGGATCCAAATCAGCCCCTTACGAAGCAACGCATAAACTAGGGTTTAAGCTTCTGTCACTCTAGCAACCCACTAGCACCAATCCCGGACTTTGAGACAAGAATTGGATACAAGAGATGAACTAGGGTCATGAGATGGTGCTGGTGAAGATGTTGATGGAGATTGCCCTCTCCCAATGAGAGGAGCGTTGGTGATGACGATGGTGATGATTTCCCCCTCCCAAAGGGAAGTATCCCCGGCAGAACAGCTCTGCCGGAGCTCTAGATTGGTTCAGCCAAGGTTCCGCCTCGTGGCGGCGGAGTCTCGTCCCGAAAAGTTCCTCTTGGTTTTTTTCTCATCGAAAGACTTCATATAGCAGAGGATGGACGTCGGAGACCCACCAGGGGGCCCATGAGGTAGGGGGCGCGCCCTAGGAGAGGGGGCGCCCCCCCCCACCCTCGTGAGCAGGGTGTGGGCCCCCTGGACTTCATCTTTGGCGAGGATTTTTCTTTATTTATTTTAAGATATTCCGTGGAGTTTCAGGACTTTTGGAGTTGCGCAGAATAGGTCTCTAATATTTGCTCCTTTTCCAGCCCAGAATTCCAGCTGCCGGCATTCTCCCTCCTTATGTAAACCTTGTAAAATAAGAGAGAATAGCCATAAGTATTGTGACATAACGTCAAATAACAGCCCATAATGCAATAAATATCGATATAAAAGCATGATGCAAAATGGACATATTAACTCCCCCAAGCTTAGACCTCGCTTGTCCTCAAGCGAAAAGCCGATAACAATAAATATGTCCTCATGTTTAGAGGTAGAGGCGTCAATAAAAATAAAATACGTACATGAAGGCATCATGATTATTCTCATAACAGCAACATATATAGATTTTGTCATATGATTACTTATGTTCAAGCGATGATCTTTTCACCATGCAAAAGTATGAATCATAAGCCTTATTGGGCTCCAACAAACTATAATCTCAGTCATCGAAACAATTGCAATTTATCATAACATCGGAAAGATTCTATGTTAGAGCTTAAAAGCAAGTCCACATACTCAACTATCATCTAGTCCTTCATAATTGCTAACACTCACGCGATACTTGTGGTTACGGAGTTTTAATCGGACACATAGAAAGATAGGGGCTTATAGTTTTGCCCCACAACCTTTTACCTCAAGGGTAATGTCAACAATAATGGTTCATGCTCCCCTACATCCAATTTTATATAT
>NC_041392.1:746997923-747021459 GCF_002162155.2 Triticum dicoccoides | reverse complement strand
TATATATCATGTTCTTTCCAACATGCTAAGCTTGCCAAAGGATAAAATGAAAAAGAAAAGGTGAAGATCACCATGACTCTTGCAAAAGGTAGAAGATAATAATAAAAGATAGGCCCTTCACATAGGGAAGCAAAGGTTGCCATGCGCTTTTATGGTTGGATGCACAAAATCTCAATGCAAAAGAACGTCACTTTATATTGCCCCTTGTGATGTGAACCTTTATTATGCAGTCTGTCGCTTTTATTACTTCCACATCACAAGATCGTATAAAGCTTATTTCTCCCACACCAATCAATCATACATATTTAGAGCAATTTTTATTGCTTTGCACTGATGACAACTTACTTGAAGGATCTTACTCAATCCATAGGTATATATGGTGGACTCTCATGGCAAAACTGGTTTAAGGGTATTTGGAAGCACAAGTAGTATCTCTACTCAGTGCTGAGAATTTGTCTAGCATGAGGGAGAAAGGCAAGCTCAACAAGTTAGAGGATCCATGACAACATACTTTATCTCAGATATAAGAAAGACATAACTCATTACGTTGTCTTCCTTGTCCAACATCAACTCTTTAGCATGTCATATTTTAATGAGTGTTTCCAATCATAAAAGATGTCAATGATAATATATCTATATGTGAAAACCTCTCTTTCCTTATTACTTCCTATTAATTGCAACAATGACCAAAGCTATGTCTGCCAACTCCCAACAACTTTTAATCATCATACTCTTTCTATTTGAAGTCATTACTCTCAATAAGATCAATATGAACTTTTTGTTTCTTTTTATTCTTTTTCTCTTTTCTTTTATTCACCCAAGATCATGGCAAAATAATCAGGCCCTTGACTCAACACTAAACTTTATTATATATAGCTCACGGACTCGATTACAAAGAGAGATCATAGAGCAAAACTCAAAACTAGATCATGCCATAAACTTCATTCTACTAGATCAAGATACTACTAATAGGATCGAACTAAGAAAAACGGTAAAGATAGGAGTTGTGATTGTGATACGATACCGGGGCACCTCCCCCAAGCTTGGCAGTTGCCAAGGGGAGTGCCCATACCCATGTGATTATGTCTCCTTTGTCGGTGAAGAAGGTGGGGGTGTCGGATAATCGCACATCGAGCGTAAGAGGTCCTCCAGCTTGCGAATAATGCCCTTGAGTGCGACAATATGCTCCTTCAACAAAATATTTTCTTGTGTGAGATACTTGTTTTGTATACGAGCTAACTCAATCATCTTGAAAGCTTCAATCTTAGTTGGGGTAAGAAGGTTATGATCAAGTTGAAGGATGTCTTTTGCTCCGGAGCTTGATCCTCTGTGGCCTTCTTGATCCTTTCATCCTTGTTGACCCTCGTGGGTTCTTCCCTCTTCAGATCTATCTTCATTAGCCAAGCATCGTTGTCACCATTGTTGGAGGAGAGAGACGACATGATGCCTAGCCTGGAAAACCCTGACAGAAAACAGCTCGAAACAAGAACAGAGGAGATTTGCGTGATACGGGAGTCAAAACCTTCGGGAGGTTATATAATGAATTTTTACCGACCGAAATACGTATCGTACAAGAAAACGAAGTCCGGAGGGCACACGAGGTGCTCACGAGGTAGGGGGCGCGCCCAGAGGGGTAGGGCGCGCCCACCACCCTCGTGGGGCCCTCGTGTCCTTCCCGGACTGCTACTTATTTTTCTATTTTTTTTAATATTCCAAAACGGAGAAATATTGCCTTGAAAATTGTTTTGGAGTCGGTTTACTTACCGTACCACATACCTATTCCTTTTCGGAGTCTGAAACGTTCCGGAAAGTGTCCCTTATGCATTCCTCCTGGGTTACGGTTTCAATAACATTGGTTTCAACATTTATGGGATTACCTGATATATAATGTTTGATTCTTTGACCGTTTACCACCTTCGGATTTGTGCCTTCGAAGTTGTTGATTTTTATGGCACCGGAACGATAGACCTCCTCGATAACATAGGGGCCTTCCCATTTAGAGAGAAGTTTTCCTGCAAAAAAACTTAAACTAGAGTTGTATAGCAATACATAATCACCTACATTAAACTCACGCTTTTGTATCCTTTTGTCATGCCATCTTTTAACTTTTTCTTTAAACAACTTGGCATTTTCATAAGCTTGGGTTCTCCATTCATCAAGTGAGCTAATATCAAATGACCTCTTCTCACTGGCAAGTTTGAAATCATAGTTGAGCTCTTTAATAGCCCAATATGCCTTATGTTCTAATTCGAGAGGTAAGTGACATGCTTTTCCATATACCATTTTATATGGAGACATACCCATAGGATTTTTATATGCAGTTCTATAAGCCCATCATGCATCATCAAGTTTCTTGGACTAATTCTTTCTAGACCTATTAACGGTCTTTTACAAAATTAATTTGAGCTCTCTATTTCTCAATTCTACTTGAACACTAGACTGAGGGTGATAAGGAGATGCAATTCTATGATTAACATCATATTTAGCAAGCATTTTACGGAAAGCACCATGAATAAAGTGTGAACCACCATCAGTCATTAAGTATCTAGGGACTCTAAACCTCGGAAAAATAATTTCCTTAAGCATTTTAATAGAAGTGTTATGATCAGCACTACTAGTTGGAATAGCTTCTACCCACTTAGTAACGTAATCAACAGCAACTAGAATATGTGTGTATCCATTAGAGGTAGGAAAAGGTCCCATGTAATCAAAGCCCCAAACATCAAACGGTTCAATAACAAGAGAATAATTCATAGGCATTTCTTGATGTCTAATAATATTACCGATTCTTTGACATTCATCACAAGACAAGACAAACTTACGGGCATCCTTGAAAAGAGTAGGCCAATAAAAACTGGATTGCAATACCTTATGTGCAGTTCTGTCTCCAGCGTGGTGTCCTCCATAAGCTTCGGAGTGACACTTGCGTAGGATTTGTTCCTGTTCATGCTCAGGTACACAGCGTCTAATAACACCATCTACTCCTTCTTTATAAAGATGTGGGTCATCCCAAAAGTAATGTCGCAAATCATAGAAAACTTTTTCTTTTGTTGGTATGTGAAGCTAGGTGGTATAAATTTAGCAACAATATAATTAGCATAATCAGCATACCAAGGAGTACTACGAGAAGTACTTATAACATTTAATTGTTCATCAGGAAAGCTATCATTAATAGGTAGTGGGTCATCAAGAACATTTTCTAACCAAGATAAGTTATCTGCAATGGGGTTCTCAGCTCCTTTTCTATCAACGATATGCAAATCAAATTCTTGCAGCAGGAGAACCCATCTAATAAGTCTAGGTTTAGCATCTTTCTTTTCCATAAGATATTTAATAGCAGCATGATCAGTGTGAATAGTTACTTTAGACTCAACAATATAGGGTCTGAACTTATCACAAGCAAATACAACTGCTAAAAGTTCTTTTTCAGTAGTAGCATAATTTCTTTGAGCATTGTCTAGAGTCTTACTAGCATAATGGATAACATTTAATTTCTTATCAACTCTTTGCCCTAGAACAGCACCTACAGCATAACCACTAGCATCACACATAATTTCAAAGGGTAAATTCCAATCAGGTGGCTGAACAACAGGTGCAGAGACTAATGCTTTCTTAAGTGTTTCAGATGCTTCTACACAATCATCATCAAAGACAAATGGTATATCTTTTTGCAATAAATTAGTCAGAGGCCGAGAAATTTTTGAGAAGTCCTTAATGAACCTCCTATAAAATCCAGCGTGACCAAGGAAACTTCTTATACCTTTGATGTCCTTGGGACATGGCATCTTTTCAATAGCGTCAACTTTGGCTTTATAAACTTCAATACCTTTTTCGAAAACTTTGTGCCCCAAAACAATACCTTCATTAACCATAAAGTGGCACTTTTCCCAATTCAAGACAAGATTAGTTTCTTCACATCTCTGCAAAACTCGATCAAGATTGCTCAAGCAATCATCAAAAGAGGAACCATAGATGGAAAAATCGTCCATGAAAACCTCACAAATCTTTTCACAAAAGTCAGAGAATATAGCCATCATGCATCTTTGAAAGGTAGCAGGTGCATTACATAAACCAAAAGGCATACGTCTATAAGCAAAAGTACCAAAAGGGCATGTAAAAGTAGTTTTTGATTGATCTTTAGCCGACACAGGTATTTGAGAGAAACCAGAATAACCATCTAGAAAGCAGTAATGTGTATGTTTGCATAATCTTTCTAGCATTTGATCGATAAATGGTAAGGGGTAATGATCTTTCTTAGTAGCCTTATTTAATTTGCGGAAATCAATTACCATCCTATAACCTGTAATAATTCTTTGTGGGATCAATTCATCCTTATCATTAGGAACAACAGTAATACCTCCCTTCTTAGGGACACAATGGACAGGACTTACCCACTGACTATCAGCAACGGGATAAATTATACCTGCCTCCAGAAGCTTGAGTATTTCTTTTCTTACCACTTCTTTCATTTTAGGATTCAGACATTGTTGAGGATCACGAACTGGTTTGGCATCTGCTTCCAAATTTATTTTATGTTGACATAGAGTGGGACTAATGCCCTTAAGATCATCAAGAGTATATCCAATAGCAGCACGATGCTTCTTCAGAGTTTTCAATAATCTTTCTTCTTCATGCTCTGAAAGGTTAGCACTAATAATAACAGGATATATCTTCTTTTTCATCAAGATAAGCATATTTAAGATTATCAGTCAACGGCTTAAGCTCAAACACGGGATCACCCTTGGGTGGAGGGGGATCCCCTAAAATTTCAACAGGTAAATTGTGTTTGCAGAATAGGTTCATGTTTAAAGAATACTTCATCTATTTTCCTTCTTTCCTTCATGAACATATCATTTTCATGGTTTAGCAAATAGTGCTCTAAAGGATCACTAGGAGGTACGACAATAGAAGCAAGACCAATAATATCATCCTTACTAGGCAATTCTTCCTCACGATGTTGTTTACTAAATTTAGAGAAATTAAACTCATGAACCATATCATCCAGGCCAATAGTAACAACATTCTTTTCACAATCTATCTTAGCATTAACAGTGTTCAAGAAGGGTCTACCAAATATAATGGGACAAAAGTTATCTTGTGGAGAACTGAACAAGAAAATCAGCAGGATATTTGGTTTTCCCACACAAGACTTCAACATCTCTAACAATTCCCACTGGTGAAATAGTATCTCTATTATCAAGTTTAATTGTGACATCAATTTCTTCTAACTCAGCAGGTGCAATTTCATGCTTGATTTCTTTATACAAGTCATAAGGTATAACACTAGTACTAGCACCCATATCACATAAGCCATGATAACAATGATCTCCTATTTTTACAGAAATAACAGGCACGCCTACCACAGGTCTATGTTTATCTCTATCACATGGTTTAGCAATTCTAGAAGTTTCAGCGTTGAACTGAATAACATGCCCATCAATATTATCGGACAAGAGATCTTTAACAATAGCAATATTAGGTTCTACTTTAACTTGCTCAGGGGGTACATAGTTCTAATGTTGCTTTTACGAACAACAGTTGAAGCTTTAGCATGATCCTTTACTCTAACAGGGAAAGGTGGTTTCTCAACATAAGAAGTAGGAACAATAGGATCATTATAAGTGACAGTCTTTTCTTCAACTTTAATAGGTGCAACTACTTTTACTTCTATGGGAGGATGATATGTAAACCACTTCTCCTTAGGGAGATCAACATAAGTAGCAAAAGATTCACAGAAAGAAGCTACTATCTCAGAGTCAAGTCCATATTTAGTGCTAAACTTACGGAAAATATCGGTATCCATAAAAGATTTATAACAATCAAACTTAGGTGTCATACCTGACTCCTTACCTTCGTCGAGGTCCCAACCTTCAGAGTTGTGTTTAATTCTATCAAATAAATTCCATCTGAATTCAATAGTCTTCATCATAAAAGAGCCAGCACAAAGAGGTATCGAGCATGGTGCGATTGTTTTCAGAAAGCCGAGCATAAAAACATTGCATAATTATTTCTCTCGAGAGCTCATGATTGGGGCATGAATATAACATTGATTTAAGCCTCCCCCAAGCTTGAGCGATGCTTTCTCCTTCGCGAGGCCAGCAATTATATATATAATTGCGATCACGATGAACAAGATGCATAGGGTAATACTTTTGATGAAATTCCAATTTCAATCTTTTATAGTCCCACGATCTCGTATCACATAGCCTATACCATATCAATGTGTCTTCCTTCAAAGATAAAGGGAAGACCTTCTTCTTAGCAACATCATCGGGTACACCTGCAAGCTTAAATAATCCACAAACTTCATCCACATATAATAAGTGCTCATCAGGATGCTTTGTTCCATCTCCTGTAAAAGGGTTATCTAGCAGATTTTCCATCATACCCGAAGGAAATTCAAAAGGAGTTTCATTTTCAATAGGTTCAGTAGGTTGAGGGGCAACTCTTTGCTCTACTGGACGGGGCGAAGATACCCCGAACAAGCCCCTCAGAGAATTACTTTCCATAGTAACAAGTGACAGTAAATTTCAGCACACTATATAAATTTTTCCTTACCAAATTCCACCTACCAAAGGCGCTACACTCCCCGGCAACGGCGCCAGAAAAGAGTCTTGATGACCCACAAGTATAGGGGATCTATCGTAGTCCTTTCGATAAGTAAGAGTGTCGAACCCAACGAGGAGCAGAAGGAAATGATAAGCGGTTTTCAGCAAGGTATTCTCTGCAAGTACTGAAATGAGTGGTAACAGATAGTTTTGTGGCAAGAGAAATTGTAACGAGCAACAAGTAACAAAAGTAAATAAAGTGCAGCAAGGTGGCCCAATCCTTTTTGTAGCAAAGGACAAGCCGGAACAAACTCTTATAATAGGAAAAGCGCTCCCGAGGACACATGGGAATATCGTCAAGCTAGTTTTCATCATGTTCATATAATTCGCGTTCGGTACTTTGATAATTTGATATGTGGGTGGACCGGTGCTTGGGTGCTGTTCTTACTTGAACAAGCATCCCACTTATGATTAACCTCTATTGCAAGCATCCGCAACTACAACAAAAGTATTAAGGTAAACCTAACCATAGCATGAAACATATGGATCCAAATCAGCCCCTTACGAAGCAACGCATAAACTAGGGTTTAAGCTTCTGTCACTCTAGAAACCCACTAGCACCAATCCCGGACTTTGAGACAAGAATTGGATACAAGAGATGAACTAGGGTTTGGAGATGAGATGGTGCTGGTGAAGATGTTGATGGAGATTGCCCTCTCTCGATGAGAGGAGCGTTGGTGATGACGACGGTGATGATTTCCCCCTCCCGGAGGGAAGTATCCCCGGCAGAACAGCTCTGCCGGAGCTCTAGATTGGTTCCGCCAAGGTTCCGCCTCGTGGCGGCGGAGTCTCGTCCCGAAAAGTTCCTCTTGGTTTTTTTCTCATCGAAAGACTTCATATAGCAGAAGATGGACGTCGGAGACCCACCAGGGGGCCCACGAGGTAGGGGGCACGCCCTAAGAGAGGTCCATCTTCATCGGCGGTCCCTCGGGCTTGAGGTCCATCTTCTCTAGGGCGGAGCACGCGGCTCAACAGCAGGAGCGGTATGAGCGGCGCAATGCCAATCGCTGCCCCGCGTTCGCTAAGAGCGACGTGGCACTGGACTGGGTCTGCAACGACCCAGACCTCGCAGGCGCATGTGCGCTGGACCTGGACGGCTCCGTGACCACCGCGGAGACGCCCGCCAGACGTCGCCGCCGCCTTGACAGCGAGCTCACCAAGATCATGAGGAGGGGTCGCTTAGCGACTGCTCCGCCAAGGCCGGTCGCGGCAAGCCCACCGCCAGGGCTTCGAAGGCCACGTTGGCAGTGGCCGCAGCGGCACTCCACGCGACGCAGCAGGAGGCGGAGCGGCTCCTCCGCGAGCGGCAGGCAGCCGCTGGACAAGGCTGCCGCATCCCTCCAGCGCCGTGCCGCCGCTGGAGGGACGATGGCACTGACGGAAACGGCGGTGCGTCCGGACAGGGCGGCCACGCGTACGAGGTGGTCGTCCGGTACATGGTTTAGGTTTTTTCTAGTTTTTTAGTTAACCGGTCGAAATATCAACCTTTTTATGTAATTTATATTCGAACTTGAATGAAAACCATCCAGTTTGCATGAATTTTATCTGATTGGTTTGAGTTGTTGTGAAAATGTATTATGCGGCAAGCGTTGGATGGCTATCTCTCACTTCCGTGTCCGTGGACTGATCACCTCTGTCCGCAGATGGATGCGAGATGTTTTTACGGGTTGCCCGTTAGAGTTGCTCTTAGCTGGTTAGGAGGTCGCCATCACAAAACAAACTAGACAGTGGACGTCACATCCATCATGCTATATCCTAGTTCATGCATGCGACTTTGGCGGCTAAGCAAACGCTGTGGAAGTTGTACACGATAAGACATTACTTTTCTTCGATCCAATAGCAATAACAAGCCTAGGCATCTCTGTGCATGCATGCTTATATATTTATTTTCTTTCAAGAAGTGGGTAAAGCCCTGGGCCTTTGTATCGAATGATGCGCACAATCATATAATTGCTTGCTGATAATAACGAACAAATCGGTTTACAAATCACAGCCATGCTAGTACATTCTTTTAGTTTTTGTCGGAATTTGTTTTGTCTCACACAAAATGTATCAAATTTTGGAGTTTGAACTGTTTCAATCGTTCATTGGTTTTTTGAGATGGCACGCCGCTCATTGCACATGGATCTTGTTATTTTGCGATCCCTTGCGGGCCGGGAGAGGAAAGAGCCAAGAAGCATGCATGTTGCGTGAGCTGCTTTATTATTCAATAGTATTCTCTCCATTCCACAGTACGTCTGATATCCAAGTTTAATCGTAAATTTAACCAACGAGAATGACTGTGGCGGGAGCAAAAATTATACTACTTAATTCATATCGAAAGTACGAATTCAATGGTATAATTTTTGCTACCGCCGCAATCGATCTCGTTGGTTAAACTTACGATGAAACTTGAATCTCGGAAAGCGTGAGCGCACTACATTGTGGAATGAAGGGAGTAGTAGTAAATTTTGTCGGAAATGTGTGCCAAGTTGCTTGCTTCGTCTGGCCTCTTCTTGTTAAAATAAACAATACTACTACTAGTACACATTGAGTATCTAATCTAATCTATCACGAGAAGCAGCATTCCTCTTCTTGTTCGTTTCACTTCACATAGCAGAGCAGAGGAGGCCGGCGTCCATTATCCATCCCTCTCGTCGCCTCGCATAGCACAGCAGAGCTCAGGTAAGCATCCCTTCCTCCCTCTCTCTCGCCGTCGCCGCCGACGAGCTGCATGCCACTCCTCTCGCCCTCTCCGGCCGCCTCTCCAAGTATACATGCGGCAGTTTCTCTCTCTAGTTCGTCGCCTCTCCTTCTCCTGTCCTTTCAGATTTCCAGCCTACTAGCTAGTACTTCCTCCGTTTTTTCTTCACTTTGCATATAAGATTTGTCTTTAGGTCAAATTTCATAAATTTTGACCAAATTTGTATACAAAATTATCAACATCTACAACACTCATAATGATATACTGCAATATGAAAGTTAATTCAATGATGCATCTAATCATAATGATTTTATATTTTCCTATAATCTTAGTACTACATTTTATTTTAAGACAAATCTCATATGCATGCAGACTAAGAAAAGAAGGGGGCCGGTACTAGTATATATTTTGTCTGATTAATGAATGAGTGAGCATGTATTTTCTCTGATGAATGAACGAGCTAGTACTCTATATGCAAATGCTTCTTTACTGACTCTGCATTTTTATTATCATTATTATGGTTTGGTGATCTGTATTACCACTGCCATCACAACAACCAGTACGATGATAAATTAGTGTACATGTTCCAATCAAACAGAGGCACAACTTGCTGTTTCTTGTATGCATGATGTATGTGTATATTCTTTCAGTTCTATGCTCAACTTGAAGCTAGCTAGGATACTCATTCTTTCCTTTCTTTCTTCTACCTCCTGTATGTACAGGGGATCCCTAAATATGCAAGACACCCCCTCTGCTCTGCCCAACAACCCTCAAGTTCAAGCAACGGTTGACCTTTCCCTCTCTCAGCAAAACCACCCAAATGATGCTTCCAGCTCCAGACCCAATCCTGCAGCCGGCCTCACGGTCAAACACCTCACACTACCCAACGGCGACATCTACTCTGGCACTGCATCGTGTGGGTTACCGGATGGCACTGGACGGTACGTCTGGTCCGGCACCGGTTGCATCTACGACGGCGAGTGGAGGAGAGGGATGAGGAACGGCCATGGCAGAACAACATGGCCATCATCGGGAGCTGTCTACGACGGTGAATACTCCGCCGGTTACATGGATGGTGAAGGAACACATGTCGACACCTCCTCTTCTTCCTACAAGGGGCAATGGAAGCTGAACCGCAAGCACGGCGTCAGCCTCCAGACGTACCCCAATGGAGACACATACCTCAGTTCATGGGCTCAAGGCCAGATGGAAGGCCATGGTAGGTACACATGGGCAACAGACAGCAGCACCTACGTCGGTGCAATGAGAAATGGCACCATGTCTGGCAAAGGGGTACTTGCATGGACCACCGGGGACTCATTTCAGGGGAACTGGCTTGACAACACGATGCACGGGTACGGATTGTACACGTGGGAGCACGGTGGGTACTATCTAGGCATCTGGACAAGGGGGGTCAAGGATGGGAAGGGCACTTTCTTCCCAAAATCTCGCGGAGTCCTCGCCGAGCATGAGCTCTACATCGACGATCTAAGGAAGAGAGGTGTTCTGCCTGACATCACAAATGTCATGCAATGCTCCTCTTTCTTCGACAACGACACAAATGTCGGTGCGAACCGAGAGGGTGCTAGATTATCCAGAAGAAACAACTTGAGTTTTGATCAGCAATCTCCCTCAGAGAAGCTGCCTTTGCAGAGAGAGCATTGGGATGGCTAAACCAAGTGCAGGAGATTCTGAAACACAAGGTTGTGAAAACAGTGCTGATTCTAGCCTCGAGGTACTCGAAAGGGAGTATGCGCAAGGTGTTCTGATCAGCGAGGTTGTGTTGAACAACGGCAACTCAGAAACATCCAAAAATGCGAGACGTCGTCGGCAGAGCAAGGCGGCGAAGGATGTCAAAAGGCCTGGAGAGACGATAATCAAAGGGCACAGGAGCTATGATCTAATGCTCAGCCTACAGCTTGGAATCAGGTAATGCGTACATGTAGTACAACGTATCATCATTTGAAATTCCGATACCTTTTAGAGGACTTTCTTCTCTCTATCTACCCAGTTTGTTGCGGTTGCATTGACATGTAACGTTCTGATATTAGTACATACATATATTGTTAACTACCTTTAATCCATGCGCAAAAGAGGATTGTGCCTTGTTTATTAACATGGGGGTTTCTTGTTGAATACCCAACTAATTTATTTTCCAATAATGATCATTAAAAGTTAAATGTCATTATGCTACTCAGGTACACAGTTGGAAAGATTACACCGATTCAGGCGCGTGAAATGAGAACTTCTGATTATGGCCCCAGAGCATGTTTCTGGATGAACTTCCCCATAACAGGGTCACGGCTTACTCCTGCGCATCATGCAGTAGATTTTAAGTGGAAAGACTATTGCCCAATGGTTTTCCGGTTTGTTGCTTTATCTCACTTTTCTTTTAATAAGATTGAGTATATTATTTTGGTCAACATATGTTCTTATGTTAATATAGTACTTCCTTATACTTGGCTTATCAATGGCTTAACTACCATCATTAGGTGAGGGTTAATAACAACTCATACAATTTGGTATTTCCTCATTTGAATAGCTAGTCAGACATCCTCATGATATGTTGTCCTATTTCAAAACATAATAAGATTAATTTCTTGTTGTTTTATTATAGAAACTTGAGGGATATGTTCAAGATTGATACAACAGATTATATGATATCCATTTGCGGAAGTGATGCTCTTAGAGAGCTCTCTTCTCCCGGAAAGAGTGGAAGCATATTTTTATTATCGCAAGATGACCGGTTTATGATCAAGACTCTTCGGAAATCTGAAGCGAAGGTATTGTGTCCACTTACTGATTTTAGAATTTTTATTGAGTAGTGAACCACTATATTTTTTAGTGATGTTTAATGATCCAGATCTGGCTTTTATGATGTTCAACATGTCCTCATAAGGAATTCTAGTTCTTAATTGGTTTTGTAGCTCACTTATTGATCTATATTAAAACTTTAGTTCAAACTTGTCCTAATGTGCATGTGCTTACATTTGCTACTTGACATTTTGTTGACATCATATTTTCATGTAGGTTCTTTTGCGTATGCTTCCATACTATTATCACCATGTCCATACTTATGAGAACACACTCGTAACTAAATTTTTTGGCATCCACAGGGTGAAACCTTCCAGTGGTCGAAAGGTAATGACATTATTAGTTGTGATCTCTCTCATTTTATAAATATGCAAAAATTAATAGAAGTTGTGATTTTATTTTGTTTCGGCTAGTAATACATACATAGATTGATCATGTTAACATATTGCTATATATTTGTGAAGGAGTGTATTTTGATGGTATTTGTGTGTACATGTTTCTCTAACATATCACGGTTCGGTTGATGGTCAAATTAATGTATTTCCCAAAAATCGTACATTTTTTAACATGGGAGTGCATTTCATTCGGTTCTAAAAGGGTATATTAGTTAGATGTCATATTAGATAATTGATGTTATTTTTGTTTGAAATAATGACTAATGTTGAACCATTTGTTTTGATTGTTTGTATTTGCAGTTCCTGTTTGTAGTGATGGGAAACATGTTCTACACAGAACTTAGAGTCCATCGAAGATTTGATTTGAAAGGTTCATCTTTGGGCCGCTCAAATGAAAAAATTGAAATTGACGTGAACACGACATTTAAAGACTTAGATCTGAACTATTCATTTCATCTCGAGCCTACTTGGAGGGATGCTTTGCTTAAGTAAGCATTCACTACGAATGACAAAAATGTATTGCCATGACTAGTTTTGAGTTAACAACCATGTTTAATTCTTGTTCTATGTAGGCAGATTGGGACCGACAGCGAGTTTCTTAGGAATCAGGGTATAATGGATTACAGCTTGCTTCTTGGTCTGCATTATCGTGCTCGTCAAAGCCTAAAAAGAGGAGCATCATGCCATGAAAGTCTTGTGCCAGACAAACTGGCCATTCTTACAGAAGGTGGTAAGCACTGTGCATGCATATTTTCGTCGGGCATATATATTACTTTTATGTAAATCCTCGAAGTATTGAGTCAATAACATGTCATTTACAATAGCAATGTGTTGGTTAATTGTTGCTAATGTTGGAGGTGGTGATTAATGTAGATTCCATGGAGGAAAAAGCATCTTGTAACTATCGTGAAGGGTTGGTTTTGGTGCAAAGAGGTAGCGACCAAAAGGGTGAAATCGTTGTTAGCCCTCACATACGGGGAAGCCCACTGGGTTTGTCGTCTGCTTGTTTTGAGGAAGTGGATCTTCTGATTCCATGCACAGCAAGGTCATTCATTAATTTATGTTAGTCAATTCTCATGTTCTAGTTCTAATGTTATTTGTGAGTTCAATAGATGATTAATTTTTTCTCTCAAATTGGATAGGCTGCCAATCCAACTAGGGGTGAACATGCCCGCAAGAGCAAAGAAACAAGAAGAAGATGGCAGCAAATCGCTCTGCCAAGTATATGATGTGGTACTCTACATAGGGATCATTGATATTCTCCAAAAGTATAACATGAAGAAGAAGATTGAGCATGCATATAAGTCCATCAAGTATAAGTACAACCCCTTGTCAATATCTTCTGTTAAACCACAATTCTACTCAGAGCGCTTCCTCAAGTTCATTCACACCGTCTTCCCTCAAAACTCTAGCTAGTTACAATCTAACACATGATTCATCTTTCCTTCCTTCTCCTCCGCAAGGAAAATGTAGAAACAAAACCATCAAAGGAAACATCTTTGCTTTCTGTTGATGTACATGTGTATGATATGGACTAAGAGCGTTGTATGCAATGTATCAAAGCATGGTTTTGACATAGGATTTAAGACATTATAAAACATATGAAGGGAGTAACCATTCTTCCATTCCATGATTATGACAATTCCTTATAGCCTTTTTCATGCGATCCCACACAAGCGCTGGTAGCTCATGATCTTCTTGCTTAAAATTTGTTATCTGTGAATGAAGTTGCATAACCTTTATAGATTGAAAAAAATTAGATAAAAAGTTACTACAACAATCAGTCCATGAGGTTATATTACCTCTAGGAAAATCTAGAAGCCATATTTTGCTTTTCCTCTCAAAGAGAAAGGAAAAAGATGCAACTTCAAAACGTCAGGATCATAATCCTTTATGCGTGTCATGTTAGACAACAAATGAATACTAACATCCTCAGAAGCAGAGCCTCCAAATTGGTCCTATTGAACCATATAGACTAGTTTTGGTTTTATCTCATACTCAGTGGCAGGAACATCAGGTTGTGAAATTGGTTCATGCATGAAACTATTGCTAGGAGTAGCAAAGCTGCCAAGATTACGAGCCATGGTAATATTTTTGGGGTATTTTACTGACAACACTTGCAACAAAAAATTAAACTAATTACTAAAATACAAACTCTAACACAAAGACTAAGCACACAAATCCTCCACAATAACGGCACTAGAAAAAGGTTTGATTAGTCCGTTTAATGATCCAAGAAAGGAGCAAAAAGAATTCTCGCCTTTTTCCCGGAGGTAACCCCGAGGTATCGAACCCATGAGAGGGCGGTGCCCTTTAAGTCAGGGGTTTCTAACAAGCTTTTGCAAGAGAATTAAATTCCAGCTTTTGACCGGATCGGAATCAACTTGACACTAGAAACACTTATAATAAAAGTAGGCATGTGTATGAGGACTTATGCTTACAACCATATGTTTGCGGCGGGACCATTATGATCTTAATTTGTGTCCTAGAAGTCATCCATAGAGCTGTGCTTGCTATGTATCGAAGTGGGGTATGTGTCCAAATTACATCTTGACCGACATGTGTCATGCATCAAGAGTTAGTTGTCCAACCGAAGGCCCTACCCGTCACGCATGGTTGCTTAGGTAATTAAGATAAAAATCGGACAAAAGCATTGGGCATTTAATGACTACACCTCTTGTATCCCCAGAGATAGAGATAGGACCCGTTTTACCGTACTAAACCTTTCTGTCACTTGTATTCAGAATAACACATCACGGTCTCCCTACTCTTAGCCTCTCCATGGCTCGTTCTCCATGATCTTGGGTACCTATAGGGGCGAAGAACATGAACGAGACAAGAGACAACCACGAAGCAATTTTATGTTACACATATGAGACGTTGAGTCATAGTACTTCCACCGAACCCTTCAATAAATACATTGGATTACAGGGATGTGCCTCAACCCATGATCTTATCGAACTACTCACACATGGAAATCGGATCACACGAAGAAATCATTGAAGAACACATCATGAAGATTGATTCATTGATAATATGTCTTACAGTAGAAGCCAAATGTGATACACAATTACAAGGTATGGCTAGATGATGCTTGTAATCTGCGTTGGTATTTTTCCGAAGATGAGAGGATAATGCAACACAATAGAGGGAAGTATTTTCCTCAGTTATCAATCCAGTAGGAGAACCAAGCAACACTATGTAAACAACACCTGCGCACAAACAACAAAAACTTGAAACCCAACGCGTAAGAGGGGTTGTCAATCCCTCAACGGTATTGAGATAAATTAAATTGTATAGGTTTTGATAAATATATCTAACAAAAATACAAAATAAAATAAATAAAGAAAAATTGCAGCAAGATATATGATAGGAAATAGACACGGGGGCCATAGTTTTCACTAGAGGCTTCTCTCAAGAAAATAGCATACGGTGGGTAAACAAATTACTGTTGGACAATTGATAGAAAAGCGAATAATCATGACGATATCCAACACAATGATCATGTATATAGGCATCAGGTCCAAGATTACTAGACCGACTCCTGCCTGCATCTACTACTATTAGTCCATACATCGACCGCTATCCAGCATGCATCTAGTGTGTTAAGTTGATGGAAAACGGAGTAATGCAACAAGTATGATGACATGATGTAGACGAGGTAAACTCACGTATGAACAAACCCCATCTTGTTACCCTTAATAGCAACGATACGTGCGTGTCATGTCTCTTTCTGTCACTGAGATTGAGCACCACAAGATGGAACACATCACAAAGCACCTCTTCCCATGACAAGATAAATCAATCTAGTTGGCCAAATCAAACCAATAAGTCGGAGAAGAAATACGAGGCTATAACAATCATGCATAAAAAAGTTGAGCAAAGACTTGAATAATATTCATGGATAGAACTGATCATAAACTCACAATTCATCGGATCCGAACAAACCCTAAACCGCAAAAAAGAGTTACATCGAATAGATCTCCAAGAACATGAAGGAGAATATTGTATTGAAGATAAAAAAGAGAGAATAAGCTATCTAGCTACTAACTACGGACTCGTAGGTCTGTGGTAAACTAGTCACGCGAAATCGGAGGGGCAACAAGGATCCTGCCCTGGATTTGGTAAGGAAACGCCCCCTGCCCTGGATTCATTCATTCATTCATTCTCCCCCTTTCCCCTCCTCCCTTCCTTCCTACCTACCAAATCCTTCCTTCCTTCCTTCCTAATCCTCCCATCCATCCCCATCCCCATCCCCATCCAAAGCTAGCTAGGGTTCCGCCCTCCCATCCCCATCCCCATCCCCGCAGCCGTCGCCTCCTCTTCTCTTCTCTCCCCGCCGCCGGCCAACGAGATCCAGCCAGCGAGCGAGATCCGACCGACCGACCGACGCCTGCAGGCAGAGGCAGATCGAGATCGACGCCTCCGCCGCCTGGTAAGAAGCTCAAGGCTCCTCGCCGCCTCGTTGGATCCCCTCCCCTCCCCTCGTTGGATCCACTTCCAATCGATTCTTGTTATTAGATTTATTATTATTATTATTATTTCGATCGATACTAGCTAGATCTGAAACTAACTAGTGTATGATTGATTGATTGATTGATTTATAATGGTTGGTTGCCTCCCTCCCTCCCTTGAAACAACCTAAGATTTCATTCATAATATGCTGCTCCTGCTTTTATTATATTTATTACCTATCTACCTAAGATGTAATCTACCTAAGATAAGATTTGCTCGCTCATCTTGTCTTGTCCTGCTTGCTATACATCTGCCTCTGCTCTCTTCTCTTCTTCTTCTTCTTGCTGTTTGATTGATTCATTCATGTCAGGTTCAGCCACGAGACCGCGACATGTCGCACTCCAACCAAGTAAGGTCAGTCCACTTCACTTCATTTCATTTCTCCCCTCCCCTCCCCTAACAGCAGAGAGACCATCACATCTCCCCTAACAGAAACATGCTCCAGTTTATCTCTTATCAGTTTCGTCATCTATTTTGTCCACAGTGTAACAAAAATGTTGTTTTCAGGTACACCGCGCGTTCCATCACTCCCCCCGCCGACAGGGACAGCGGTTCCAAGTCACCCCCACCCAGGAGGCGCGCAGCTTCCAAGTCGCCTCCCCTGCCCCCTCCCCCCCCTTTTCCTCCCAAGGGGGTGCGCACCATCTCGAGGTCGCCACCACCTACTAGTACAAGACGCAGCGTCTCGAGGTCCCCTCCGCCAAAGAGGCGTGGCAGGTCCAGGTCAAGGTCCAGGTCCAGGAACAGGAGCCGCTCCAGGCAAGTCCAAGTCGGTTTCATGTTTATTTCTTCATTTTGCTTGTGATGGTGGATAATGCTGCTTGCTTCTGATGATGTATTACATACAGTATGTACATAGCTGGTCAAAAACAATAGTTACTTAATGATGTACATCATCACAAAGATACCGATATTGACATCGGTCTGTTCTCTTCTCCTAATAATATGTATGTATGTATGTATGTATGTTTCAGGAGCAGAGATAAAGACGATGTGAGGAATCCTGGCAACAACCTCTATGTCACTGGACTGTCCACACGGACGCAAGAAACTGACCTCGAGAAGTTCTTCAGTAAAGAGGGCAAGGTACCCTTACTCTCTCTGCGCTCTGCTTTCTTCCTTCATGCCTGATGCCGTCTGCGAAGATGCTTCTCCTTTTATCTGGGATGGGACTGCTTGTTTATTGCGTGAATCTTATGTCACTAACTAATGCACCATGTGGCAAAACTGCAGGTTAAAGACTGCCGTGTCGTTATAGATCCTCGTACGAAAGAATCACGTGGCTTTGCGTTCGTCACCATGGAGAATGTTGAGGATGCAAGGCGCTGCATCAAGTACCTGCACCGTACTGTCCTTGAAGGCCGCCTCATCAGTGTGGCAAAGGTATAACAAACTTGTCTGCGTGTAACAACCTTGATGCTAACTTGTGTTACACAACCATCTTCTTCTTCTTCTTCCTTTCATTTGCATATGCGTTTAAGCTACTTCTTGTTACCAGGCAGTCATAGCATATATGTAACGATCATGTCTTACACTTTAGCTCTCCTACCCCCAAATTTCTGGGCCAACTTTATCTGGGAATAAGCCACACATCCTAGGACGTAGTTTACAAGTTAAGAAGTCAATAGTTCAACACCAGAATGAGACCATTACTGACCTTCCTTTTATGTCGGTCGCTTTCTAGTCTTCAACAAAATATATCTCGATCTCTAACAGCTTTTATACATATCAAAACCTTGACCGATGTGGGGTAGTAAAATATGAGTCCCATGGAGATCCTGACTTACATTTTAGCTTTTCTACTGCCAAATTTCTGGTCAACTTTATCTGGAAATAAGCCACACATCCTTAATGAGGACATAGTTTACAAGTTACTAACTATTGATTTCAGTACCATAATGAGGCCATTGCAGACCTTTCTTATGTCTTCCACACAGTATACCTTGGACATTTTGTTTTGTAGTGCATATCAAAACCCTGACCAGTTCTGTATCTAACATCTTGTTTCAACTTTTAAGTGTCCCTGAAAATCAGCCAGAGTAGGAGTAATTCCTATAAACACTGATTTATCTGGGTTCATTGCTGTGGTGCATTGGCTATGCTATATATATGTATATATATTGGGGTGTCGTTAACATTTTCAGTGCAGGAAATGAAAAAGTACATCTTGTTTCTGTGCTCCTTTGCTTCTTTCTTTTTTTGTGCTGATTTCCACGACCATACAGCTTCCACACTGCTGGGCTAGCATTAATTCTAGTCAGTGTTCTGTGTAGAATTATTGAACTAAATGCTGGCTGCACCCACCTGTTGGTTTGTACAACCTCTTCTTCAACCTTACAATCTGTTGCCTCTCGAATCTCCATCACCCTCACGAGCATCGCCATCACGCTCGTGATCATCGCCATCACCCTCATGATCATACTACGCTGTCTGCACCGACTTCGAGTGAGAGCATGGCTCGGAACGGTGCACTGCTACGCGTCAACGCCGACCGATCGAGCACCTCATTCTGGCGATCTTGGAGTGAGAGCGCCGCTCTCAAGGCTGCACTGCTACGCGCTACCACCGACCGACCGAGCACCTCAAGTCATCCTGGCGATCTTGGAGTGAGAGCGCCGCTCTCAAGGCTGCACTGCTACGCGCTACCACCGACGGACCAAGCACCTCGAGTCATGCTGGTGATCTTGGAGTGAGAGCACGGCTCTCAACGCTGCACTGCTACGCGTCACCACCGACGGACCAAGCACCTCGAGTCATGCTGGTGATCTTGGAGTGAGAGCGCGGCTCTCAAGGCTGCACTGCTACGCGTCACCACCGACCGACAGGGCACCTCAAACCATTCTGGTGATCCTGGAGTGAGAGCGCGGCTCTCAAGGCTGCACTGCTACGCGTCACCACCGACCGACAGGGCACCTCAAACCATTCTGGTGATCCTGGAGTGAGAGCGCGGCTCTCAAGGCTGCACTGCTACGCGTCACCTCCGACAGACCGAGCACCAGAAGTCATTCTGGTGTTCTTGGAGTGAGAGCGTGGCTCTCAACGCTGCACTGCTATGCGTCACCACCGTAGACCTCCTCGTGTTTCGTGTAGCTACTGTGGTACGTGGTACTACATTCTTGGAGCTACGGTGGTAAGTGTAGCTGGTGTTGGATGTCTTCAGCGCGCCTTCCGTCAGGACCAATTTGATGCACATTTTGTTCATTGCCTCGAGTAAAATTATTTATCAATGCAGAATGATTATGATCCATGCATTTGAATTCCTATTCGCTAATGACCTTGTGAATTGCAGGCAAAGAGAACTCGTGAGAGGACCCCTACCCCTGGAGAATACTGTGGTCCGAGAGGTATGCATGGAGACTCCCGCGGTTGCATTTGAAATAGATGCTTTGCTTCCTGTTATTGATATTTTTTCTTGTCTGGATTATTATAGCATGAGTTTCTTGTACTTGCCTTTGCTTTGATTAGATTCCTAGGCAGCATTTGGAGTAGCTTATTATCCCACGGTTGACTTTAGCCAACACGATGGGCTGTGTATTGTTAATTCTCCAGTGGTGTCATGTTAGATTAATTCACAGCATTGTTGTTCCTCATGGTTCACTGGAACACTTTTTTTCTGTCACCAGACCAGAGGTTTGGCTGTCTTGTTTTACACGGACTGGAGATTAGTTAGTCTCCTGGGAAGGACGGGATGCCAAGATTGCGGTGTGTAGCAATCTGGTTAGATGATTTGTACTGCGGTTGTCTGATCTGTCTTGTAGCATGATTTTTTTAATTTTTTTACTTGCCGTGGCTTTGCTCAGATTCCTATAGTTTAGAGAAGCTTATTATTATATGATTAACTGGAGATTAGTTTACTGTAGTATCGTTGCTCTTGGTTCACTAGAGCACTTTACCAGTTGTCACAGGTTTTAGTATGAAGAATGTGTCTAGCAATCAGATAAGAAGATATGTTATTGAATTTTTGTATTCTGTACTTGCATGTGGTCTGATAAGATAGATGCTTTCCGTCCCGTCCTGTTGGTGATATATATTTTGTGTAGGTTGCTGATCTCTTCTTGTACTTGACATGGCTTTGCTCAGACAGATTCCTTGCTAGCATCTATCTGGTTTAGTTTACCTGTGGCCACTAGCTAGCATGATTGGTCGTGCCGTGGATCTTTTTTATATAATGTCCACTTGCATCATTCATTCTAGATCCATTCATCACCCTTGTTTCACTGGAGCACTGCGCCAATCATCTTTAGTAAGTATGAACGGACGTTGATGCATATATAATATTTTAATTTGCGGCTGTCTTACCGTGTTTTATGTACATACATATACATACACTCTACATTAGCCTGCAGCAGGATATTACTCTTAGGGGAGGGCAGTTTTTGGTTACATGCATCTAATCCGTCCGGATTTGTGTGCATGCATGCAGGCGGGCGCTCCCGAGTGGAACCGCGGAGGAGCCGTTCTCCACGCCGTTCCAGCAGGTCGTCAAGGGACCGCTCGAGGTCGCCCTCCACAAGGAGGGATAGAGACAGGGACAGGAAGCGCGACTGAATGAAACAAGAAGAAAATGATGATGCTAAAGTATGAATTGTGTCTTGGATTGTAGTATGGTTGCTGAATGAATGAATGTTTGATGAAGGACTGTAGTATTTCTGCTGGAGGCTTTAGATAAAGCTCATCTGTCTGTCTGTCTGTTTTATCAATCAGAGGATTTCCCTAACATTTCTTTTTAGCTTCTGTGTCATCTATATGCGGTGAAGGCGTATTTATTTCGTGTTTTTATGGATTCTCGCTATCGAAACGTCTATTTGGTTGTATGAGCTACTTGTATTGGCTGGATGCTAACAATATTATTATTATGTCTGCCCACAAATTTGAATTTGTGTCGACCGTTGCTTAAGCCGTTTTGTTAGTAAAGAGTATCTTAGTCCTCTAAAATACTCCTCGTGTCTCATAATATAAAAACGTACGTTTTCGATGCTACTTTGACACTAGTGTAGTGTTAGAAATACTTTTTCTTATATTATGAGATAGAGGGAGCATAGTACTATATAGACCCGATGTAAAGATCGTAAAAAGAAATATAAGAGCGTTTAAACCACTACTTTAGTAATTTAAGCGCTTTTATATTTTCACTTTACTTTAGGAGGGAGTATAAAACATCTTTTTGATCACTAACGTAGGTAAAGAAAAAAAAACCCTTTTGGAAGCCATGTTTGTATCACATCCACTGGGCTAGACCACTTATGGAACTAGTTTCAGGGTTGGGGATTCAACAACTTTTTTATTTTGACAGAAAGACTTTCATAACTAGCTAGCTTTATTAAATTCAAATACTAACACTTATGTCATTCGCTGCTTAAAATGTATAGATGAAATCGATCAACCACAAATAGAAGAAGGAACGCCCTTGACAAGCTAGCACATTAGCTACCATATTAGACTTTTAGTCACCAACGTTCGTTCAACGGGAGGAAGCTTCTCCAACACCCCTCCTCCTCCCCCCAAGGGCGACCCCCGTCTCTCCTTTCATTGACTTTCCTCCCTCATTGCTCATCCTGGCAGCCGCGCCTTGGACAATAAATGTTTTGACAAAGCGACACGCCATCTCCGCCTTGCACCTGGACGTGAAAACGGCACGCTCCGCACCGCGTCACTGACACGCGGTCCCCGCCCCTACTTGTCGGTGGCGGGGGGCGGGCGGCGAGTGGGGCTGCGTGCGTTTTCGGGAGGAGGGAGGGACGGCGTGCCGTTTCGTCGAAAACCCTAGAAACACGCGATAAATTGAAGGGCGCGGATCGAGAAAGCCAGTTTGTGCCTCCATTTTCCAGTTCATCCAGTTCAAAGAAAAGAAAAGAAAAAAAATGGAATCTTTGGTTCAAAAACAGAATCCTTTGCATCCATCCATGTCTTCCATCCATCTTTTCCCCTCCTCGTATTCAATTGAATGCGCCACCGATCCCACCGCCGCCGCCGCCGCCGCCGCCTCCCCCATCCCGTCGGGGCCGGCGGATTCGGTCTGCCCTAGCCCTAGCGCCGCCGCCGCCTCCCCCATCCCGTTGGGGCCGCCGGACTCGGCCTGCGCTAGCCCTAGCGCCGCCGCCTCCCCCATCCCGTCGGGGCCGCCGGATTCGGCCTGCCCTAGCCCTACCACCGCCGCCTCCCCCATCCCGTTGGGGCCGCCGGATTCGGCCTGCCCTAGCCCTACCGCCGCCGCCGGCATGGACGACTTCGTGCTCCGGTCCGGCGTGCGCGTGGGGCTGAAGCGCGAGTTCGCCTTCGCCATCGCCTCCCAGGCCGCCCTCGCCCCCTCCCTCGGCCGCACCCGCTCCTCCCGTTCATCCGCCGCCGCCGCCGCCGTCCTCTCCCCGCCGACCACCAAGCCCAATCCCAAGCCCTCCCGCTCCTCCAAGCGCTCCCGCCCCTCGGACTCGGCGCCCGCCAAGCGCGCCCGCTCGCGGCCCCCGGATCCGGACCCCGCCGCCGCGGATCCGCCGCGGGATCCTCCTCCTCCCCCCGCCGGC
>NC_041392.1:746974055-746997518 GCF_002162155.2 Triticum dicoccoides | reverse complement strand
CTCCCCTGCCCCCACCGCCGCCACCGCTCCCCCACAGCCAACCAGACCCAAACCCAAACACCAACCCAAGCCCATGCTCAAACCCAAGCAGGAGCCCGTGGACGAGCCCACCGACCACCTCCAGCCCTACCCCGGGGGACTCGCCGGAGGCGTAGCAAGCCCGGCGTCGCCCCGCCGCTTCACCAGGTCGCTCCTGCAACAGGTCAAACAGCAAGTGGACGACGGCGACAACGACGAGTCGGGCACCACCACCGCCAGCAGCTCCCCGTCGCCCTCCCCCAAGAGCACCAAGCGCGGCGCCAGCCTCAAGGCCAAGTCCGAGGGGCCAGATGGAATCCCCAAGAACCTCAGGGAGCTCTTCGCCACCGGCTTGCTCGAGGGCCAGCCCGTCAACTACTTCATGAACAAGGGGAAGGTAAAAATGCACATCCTTCTTGCTAGTTCAGTCAGTATGCATTTCAATCAGTTATCAAAGGATTCAGCCAGTAATTTAACATGTTTGGGAGGACATGGTTCTAACAATTCGATACAACTCAGACAGTATGTGCATTTTGGTAATAATGAAATGAAACCGAGCATCCGATTCGATTGTTACACATACCAACATAGCTCTGGACCTGGAGATACGAGTAGCACTTCCTCTTTCTAATCCTAATAATGTTAGTACTACCTGGTTCCATTTCACTCCTGCTGTAAATTTTGATCTGGAATTTGTTTCTGCTCTCGTTTCAGCGACCAGTACTTCGTGGAGTCATCAAAGACACGGGCATATTGTGCTCTTGCACTTCATGTAAAGGCCGAAATGTAAGTAGTCCCCTTCTGCCGTAACACCAATTTGCCATGCCATGTGCCAATATCCGACCAATCTGCCATGGCTTGCAGGTCGTTTCGCCTTTTTATTTCGAGGTGCATGCCGGGAGCCATAAAAAGCGCCCCTCCGATTACATTTTCCTGGAAAGTGGAAATACTCTGCATGATGTATTGAGGGCGTGCACAGATGCGACTGTAGACACACTGGAATCTGCAATACTGGGAGCAATAGGCCCGGTGCCTAAGAAGAGGACAGTGACATGCCAGGACTGCAAAAGTGAGTCCCCTCCCTCCACCCTGATCATCCAAACCAAGCTTTCTTTCATTTGATGCTGTAACTTTGGCCGATGTCTTATCTTTTAGGTTCGTTTAAAACTTTCCGCGCTGGAAAATTTGCTTCCTTCTGTGATACATGTCTGGAGTCTAAGGAAGCTCAGAGCACCGCAAGGTAATGTCTGTGATACTATATAGTTGGCCATGTGATTATTCCAGTTTCTCTTCTTCTTCTCCGCTTATAGACCATTGTTTCTACTGCTGGTATTTAGGCCGAGAGGACGGCCACCAAAGAATCTCTCCCCAGGAACGAAAACCACAAGCGCAGCAAGCCCAACTTCATCATGTGGTAGGGCACCTAAAAACACCAAGTCCGACTTCATCTGGCAGGGTTTCTAAGAATTTCTCTTATCTCCAGGAGCGAAGACTACACGTGCAGGAAGTCCAACTTCATACGGCAGGGTGCCTAGGAATTTCTACCCAGTAGCCAAGACAATAAGTGCAGCAAGCCCAACCTCATCTGGCAGGGTGCCTAAGAATTTCTCCCCAGGATCCAAGCCTACAAGTGCAGGAAGAATCACAAGAAAGTAGGCTCTGCTGCTTATCAAACTACTTTAGCTTTCTTTCTCCTCGAGTTCATCATCTCAATTTTTTTTGTTGCTCTATATTATATGTTGTTGCATGCTGCAGGGACCATGGCTTGCACAAGTTGGTTTTCATGAGTGGTGTTTTGGCGGAGGGCACAGACGTCGGCTATTATGTCCAGGGAAAGGTTTACTTCTTATGCAACTTGTTTCTTCAGCCACTCCGGATAAATAAATATTGTATTGTTGTTATTAATACTGTTATTGACTAACATTCTAGAGGTTGCTGGATGGCCACATAAAGGAACATGGAATCTATTGTTATTGCTGCAATACAGTGGTAAAATTACCGCCCCTTCATTCCATTAGTTTAGTTTAGATACATGAAACAACTCAGTCAAGGAGTCAGCCTGGACTTCTAATTAGCTAGTTCCTTTATTTATGCTACTACTGAACCTGACCAGAAATACCGTTGTGCTGGATGAACAGGTTAGCCCTTCACAGTTTGAAGGCCATGCTGGCCGAGCTGCTCGGCGCAAACCGTGAGTTTATTATATTCTTGTAACAATGTATTCTGCTGGGCCCTGTTGTTCATACTCTCAATTCCCTTTGCTAACACTATTGCATGCAGTTACCACAACATATACATTTCCAATGGCGTTTCACTACATGAGCTGTCGGTTTCTCTTTCAAAAGGCCGAAAACCTTCAGAAAAGCAGAACGATGACTTATGCAGCATCTGTTCAGATGGCGGGGAGCTGCTTCTTTGTGACTCCTGCCCGAGAGCTTTTCACAGAGGTAACGTCATTCATTATGCACCTATATATTATATGCCTAGCCACTAGGGGATGCATGTTTCCCAGTTAAGCCAACTTCCATTCTTCTTGGGTATTCATTCGGGCATGCGGCCATCCAGATATTTGTTTTGATGTATTTACCATAGCGATTTAGAGTGTCAAAAGGCCCCTCACCACTGGTTGTCTTGATTATTTATTGCAGAATGTGTTGGCTTGTCTTCTGTACCGAAGGGAGCTTGGTGTTGCCGGTATTGTGAAAACAGGCAACAGAGAGAAAGTTATTTGGCATACAACAACAATGCAATAGCCGCTGGGAGGGTTGATGGAGTTGATTCCATCGGACAAATATTTACGCGGTCGATCCGTATTGCCACAGCACCTCAGGGTGCATTTGGTGGATGCGCATTGTGCAAGTAAGTGTCCATCCATCACCCTTGTATCTGCAAGTTGTTGTTCATTATCTTTCCAATACAGCAATACGTAGAACCAATCGACCATATGAAACTATCCTCCACAAGCAAAGGAATTAGGTAAAATTGATATCAAATTTCCTTTACGGAGTATGGACTGCTGGAGTTATGCAGTCTTAATATCTGAATATCAACTTGAAAGTTACAGAATGATTTCACTGGATTCTAAGTCTCACTGCATCTGATCTAGGATTCAGGATACTCACTTGTTATTTAACTATATGCTGTCCATTTGGCTCTCTGATGCTCCAACAAGCCTTTTCGTCTTTCGGTTTTGCAGGCAACATGATTTTGGCAAAAAGAAATTTAGTGAACGAACTGTGCTGCTCTGTGACCAAGTAAGTTGACCAATCACATCCATCCATGATATGCCCGTATTGAGCTGCCATCCTGTTTTTTAGCTGCGGCAATCTCATTTTGTGATAAACTGTCAACTGTATGTTGCTATTTGTTCAGTGTGGGAGGGAATATCACGTTGGATGCCTGAAAGAACACAACATGGCTGATTTGACGGTGATCTCCCTAGCCCGATATGTTACTTAAAAGTTTGCATCATAAGAACGAAGAAGTATATTAATGGGTTAACTGCTGCAGGCATTGCCCGAGGGAGCATGGTTTTGTTCCACCGTATGTGTGGAGATCTGCGAGGCACTGAAGGACCTGGTCAGTCGTGGAGCGGAACCTGTTCCTGCCGTGGATGTTGATCTCATAAAGAAGAAGCGCGCGGAGAAAGGTTTGAATGACGATGGCGACCTTGATGTTAGATGGAGGGTTTTGAGGGACAAAAGTTCAGAAGATAGTAAAGTGGTGCTGTCCAAGGCGGTTGGTATTTTCCATGTAAGTTGCCGTGGCTTCTTAAGTTTCCGTGTGCAACCAAACCAATGATACATCCTCCTAGCCTAGTTATGGGTGGTGTGGGCTAATTTTTCTAATGCACTTTTGCAGGAATCATTTGATCCTATCATCCAAGCTGGGACGGGGCGAGACCTGATTCCAGCCATGGTCTATGGGTATGCCATTTACGCGTACCATACTTGAGCGTAAGTTGCAGGCACAAGACACCTAAGTCGTATGATGTTTCTTGTTTCAGGAGGAGCGTAAGGGATCAAGATTACACAGGGATGTACTGTGCGGTGTTAACTGTCGGGTAAACTTTTTTTTTTCTTTTTCCTCTGGGTGTTGCATTTGGCAAAAGGAAAATGGTAGCCTGAACCAACTGTCGGGTTGTGTTGATGGATGCAGCAAGACGGTGGTTTCTGCTGGACTCTTCCGTGTCATGGGCAACGTAGCCGCGGAGCTCCCCTTGGTCGCGACGAGCAGGGATAACCAAGGCTTGGTAAGTCGATGTCTATTATATTGTATTATCCGTGTAAACAAGTGATGCCTGTTTGGCTGTTTGTAGCCAAAAGAAGGGGGAAAAAGAAGAAGCCTACCTAGAGCAGTAAACCAAGCAAGTAATAAAGCTCAAGGTGAACCAACTAATGACTGTGTGAGCATGCATGCATGCAGGGGTACTTCCAGGCGCTGTTTGCGTGCATCGAGCGGCTGCTGTCGTCCCTCAAGGTGAAGCACTTTGTGCTGCCGGCGGCAGAGGAGGCGGTGTCGATCTGGACGCAGCGGTTCGGGTTCGGCACGATAACCCAGGACAAGGTGTGCCTTTTGCAGTCGTCCTCTGTCATGTCACGCTGCGTTGGTAGATACAAGGGAGGTTGATGGCTAATGTGTGTGTGGTGTGTTGCAGCTGCTGGAGCACCTCAAGGGCGGGCGACCGACGGTGTTCCACGGCACGTCGACCCTGCACAAGCCTGTCCCGGTGGCTGAGGCGGAGGCGCGGGTGCCTGAGGAGGAGGAGGAGGAGGAGGAAGCGCCGGTGCCCGAGGAGAAGTCGGAAGAAGAGCCGGTGCCGGCGGCCTTGGAGTGAGGAGGAGGAGGAGGAGCTAGGAGGAGTTGTTTCTCTTTATTTTGGGAGGGGGGAGGATGGATTTGCAATGGTGTAATGTAGAGACAGAGACAGGGATTTTCCTTGATTTTGGTTTGGTTTGGTTTGGTACTGCGCTGCGCTGTGGTGTGGTGTGCAGCTAGTCCAGTCTAGTTCTAGTAGGATATGGATATGGTGTGGGTTTTGTTGAAGGGTGGTATGGTTTAGGGTTTAGGACTAGACTACATGGGACAAGAGATTTGTAATCCAATTCTGTCAACCACTAATGAACTAAGAACATTTTTTTAAAAAAGAAAGAAAGAAATCCTACTAATAACTAGATTAAATCACACAAGGAAGCAACAAAAGAGAAACCACTTTGACTCATACTATACAACAATGTTGATTAGGCCGCTCAACTCCCTACCTCCGTAAAGTAAAGACATACTATAAAGAGCGTTTACATCACTAGGGGCCATTGATCCAGATGTTGTGCAGGTTTATCTCTGCCATCTTTGCTTTCTTGTTAGAGGCTAGTGTGGCTGGTAACATGTAAGAAAACCTCGCCGCACGCATTGGAGGGCGATGATTTATACTTGCATAAAAAAAAGCAAAAAAAAAAAAAAGACAGCACTGGTTGATGTGCCGCTGACATGCGGGGCCCGCTCCTCTGCTGGCCGGTCTCATCTGGTTTTTGTTTTGGTTTGCATCTTTGGACTTTGGAGGCCAGTAATGCTACACGTACGGACATTTACAGGCTGAGACTAATTACACGCTGACATGGCATGGTTTGATTGGCAAGAAGGGCAGGAAGCGGGGCCACCCCGGTGAAAATCAGGGGGGGCGAAGAGAAGTAGCGAAGGGCTTCTCGTAACTTGCCTGTAACAGGCCCGTAGGTCTAGGATTATTGCTTTGGAGGCGAAAGAGGGAGACAAGCAAGCAAGGAAAAGACGCCACCTTTGGGCTTTTTCCCCTCCCCTGTTCCATTCCGTCCGTCCTCGCCGTCGCCGTCGGCCGTCGCCATGGGCTCCTCCCCGCCGCCGGCCACCGACGACGACCGCTACCAAGGTACCTCCTCTCTCCCTTTCTTCTCCGACAAGAACAAGCCTGGCGAGCCGAGCCCCCTCCCGCTCCGACGATGCCCTCCTCGACGAGAGGAGAGGAGCCGCCGACGTCGGAGCAGAGGCATTCCCCGCCCTCTGCTCTGCTCCGACGAGGGTTTTGCGAGGGCTTTACTTACTTGAAATCCAAATTAATCTCCAATCTGTCTGTCTGTCCATGGGATGGGATGGGGCCGCAGACCCGATGTGGGAGAGGCGGACGCACGCGAGGATCCTGGTCCGCGACGCCGACGCCGGCCGCATCATCGGCAGCGCGGGGTCCTCCATCGCCGCCATGGAGAAGGAGGCCGGCTCCGGCGCCCGCATCACGCTCTCCGGCAGGGACCAGATCCTCGCCGGCACCGACCGCCGCGTCGTCTTCCTCTCCGGCCCCTTCCGCGCCGTCATGGACGCCGCCGACCTCCTCCTCCACAAGATCCCCCCCCGCTACCAGGTACTGCAGTACCCAAACTAACCAGTCGAATCTTCCTTCAGGCTAGGCTCCTCTGTACTGTAAACAAACAAAAGGCTCAACATTTCTTTCTTGAGAGTTTTAGTTACAGTCGATGATTCAGAGACTCCATCCAATTCAATCCTCTGATGTGGTGATTGCAGGGCGAGCAGGCGGACAACACGGTGGTGCTGGTGGTGCCCTACGCCTGCTGCGGCGCGCTCATCGGCAAAGGAGGGACGCTCATCAAGTATGCTCTCCTCTGTTTTTTTCCCCTTCCTCTTTGAATCATTCATTCATTCATTCATTCAGAGGGATGATCCCACCAGTTTGCACCACATTGTTTGTATCATCTTCATCTGATTGATTGATTGCCCGCTGCCGCTGCCGCTGCCGCTGTGGACTTGTGTATTTTGGATGATTGTTTGGAATTCTCATCTCTGTGTATCTGCTCCAACATTATTACTACAGTATTGTATTTCACACTTGTTGAGAGCAGAGGTGGTTTTAGCTTGCGTTTACTATTTGGAATATATATATATATATATATATATATATATATATATATATATATATATATATATATATATATATATATTATCGTGTATCTCAATCTGGGACGGACTGGGAGCATAAACAGGGGCATGCATGTTTCCTCTTCCCTTTTTTAATTTCATTTCTACTCTATATTTCTCACATGTTCCAAGTTTGATGATGATGATGATGATGATGATATCTGTTTTCTTCATCATCTAACTACTAGGTGGTTAGCTCAAGAGTCAAATGCTGGCATCACGGTCTCACACCACCGACTCTGCTACGGTTTCAATGACAGACTGGTTAACATCACCGGGCGCTTGGAACATCAGCTGCAGGCCATATTCCTTATACTCTCCGAGCTGCTTGACGATGTCCACTACTTATCCTCCTACCAAAGTACATATCACCTTTCATTTCTCTCTTGTTTTATCCATTCCATTGCCTGCTACTCAGCTCGTTGCATCTCTTCTCTCTGCCTTGTTGAGCCATTTTTGGTTTATTACTGGATTACTATCTGTCTATCAACAGATCAATGGCTTGCAGCAGTAAGATAAGATGGAACCTGAGAAACACGTCGCTTCCTGATCGTTTCTGCCATGCTTTCGTATCAACATGATCGATCGATTAGTATATATTATTACAGTTTGCTGCATTGAGCTGCTAGCTACTAGACTAGTTCATATCACATTGCCTTTTGCAGTAACTAGTAATTGGCTAAATCACATTTCTGAAATAAAATACTCAGGCGTTGGTTTTCCACGTTGTCATGTTTCAAGCGTTGGGTGTGACGGTGATGCTCAAGATGAGCATGTCGAGAGATACCACAGCAGGGTAAGTCATCCTTGTCCAACTGAAATACACCTACCTTTACATGCTGTGATCCGGTCACCCCTTAATCTGGACTGCCCTCTCTTCATGCAATGCATAGTTGGTCCATTCGATGAAGCTTCTCGGTACATGCTGTCTTGTTAACAAGTGTCTAGTGTACTTGTCTAGTGGTCAGAGACAGCAGTAACATATGTCTCTTATTCTGTCGAAAAGAAAAGGGGGCCGGCTCTCTTCTCTATTGTTGCTCTTATTCTGTTGTAATGTTACCTTGATTTTCTGTGACAAGGTAATCAATGTTAAATGGACAACCTTTCCATGCAGACAATTATATAGTCCTTCGTTACTATAGTGTTGTAAAATATGGTAGGTCCACCACCCTCACTACTGTCTCTCTCTAGTTTATTTGATTGATGCTTCATGAATCAGAAAATGTAAAGCATGTGCCGGCTGTTATATTGGCCTAGAAGAAATATGAAATATTGGCAGCAAGTAATTTATTAGCAGAATAAGCTGAAATGAAACCGTTGGCTTGACTCCAACCAATCTGTTAGTATGATTTGAATATGCAAACCCTTGTCCCTTTTTGCTTCATATATCGTCATCATCATCATCATTCAGGGACCTTGCCACATTTTCTTTTCATATACATAATACTGGATGCGTACCCAGTTAACCAACCGAACCATCTTCTTCTCCTTGGATTCCTCCAGCCCGACACTCCCGTGGGGTCACCTGACGTCGACGACGGCAGAGACGTACAAGGGACTCTGACCATCGCTGTCGCGACTGAGTACGTGGGCGCCGTCATTGGTCGTGGTGGGAGGGTCATCAAGGAGATCCAACAGGTATGATGCATATTATATATGATAGTATGTATATATATTGCCTGCATCATCGAAACGCAACCACCAGCTTCTCTCCTACTCCCTCCGTCCGAAAAAGCTTGTCCCTCAAATGGATGTATCTAGCACTAGCACCAAGTTAGTGCTAGATACATCCGTTTGAGGAACAAGCTTGGGACAAGCTTTTTCGCACTGAGGGAGTACATGAGTCACTGCCATTACTCTGGTCCTATATATACATATGGTGAGGGTGTGCTCAAGTGGAGCGAGTGAACCGAGTTTGATTTCATTGAGAAGAAGAGGGCGGTGGACGCCTGGGTACTGAGTACTGACTGACTGCAGAGTAGTGTTTTGCCTAATAACTGTCTGTCGGTGATGGTTTGGAATGAAGAATTGAACGGATCTGTTTCGCCTAATAACTGTCTGTCGGTGATGGTTTGGAATGCAGGCTACGGGCGTGTTGATCACGGTGTTCAAGGGGAAGCTCTTACCTGGGATGAGGGAAAGGTGGGTGGGCACCAACGACATACAGCAGGTTTCGGTCAGTGTTACACCTGTTACCTGCCTGTGTATGTAATCTGACTTGCAATGCATGTGTGTGTGGCATGCAGGGAGGTGGTGATCAGCGGGACGCGGGAGGCGGTGGATGCCGCGGAGGCGATGATCGCGGAGCACATCTCGTACGCCATGGGTCGCCGCCGCGGGCGGAACCAGCAGGGTGGCGAGGGGAGGAGGCCTTGTGTGGAGTAGCCTCAGCAGGAGCAATGCAGCAAAGCAGAGCAGAGCAGAGCATAGAAATGGTAGTGGTAGTGGTAGTGGTAGTAGAGCAGGAAGGAAGGAGATGTTGCAATTGTTTTTTGGTGGGTTTTGCGTTGCGTTGCTGGAGCAGCAAAAATGACTACTAGTGTACTTGGGAGGGGTTTGATGAAACCCAAGACAAGCAAAGATGAGAGGATTGTTGAACTGAAACAATTAATTTGTTGCGCGGTTGGATGGCCCAATCAGGATTGCACTAGTGCTGATGCATGAGAATTTTGGTTGGTGAGATCATTTGTTTTTGTTGTTGGAATAGAGTTTTGCGTAATCTCACTTCATCTCATCTCATATGGTTTTCATAGTACAATCTTAATTGCTTTACTTTACATGAAGAAGAAGAATGAATGCAAATTATTGTAGTTTATTTGTAGTTTATTTGTCTACCCTAACCCTCATTGTAATTCTAGCCAGGAGAATGAATGCAAATTATTTGTCCAGTTTCTAGCTTAAATCTTTATAATCTGGATATTATATTTCCCAGCCAACTAGCTAGATATAATTAGGATTATAACTTTAATCTGTCTCCCACTGCGCAATTCAAGGCGGACCAATGAGGGCGATGAATGAAAATTAAATTCCTGTTCTCAACACTTAGGTGCATTATTTGTCTGTCTTTCCTTTAAACGTACATCGATCCCCTTGACATGGCATTTATTTTACTAGATGGTTTGTCTGCTCTACACCACATCTCGTACTAATATTTTTCTGCATCAGTAGAAGAAAACATTCCATCACTTAATCTCAATAATTTTCTATTGGGTGCAGAAATGACTTTATATCGTACATAAAATGTTTCTCGTGTGGGCATGATTCAACTCAACAAGCCAAGCTAAACTTGCTTGACTTGCAGATTTTTTTCAGCCAAGCACTCGAATGAGATCACCTGTTAACAAGGATGCCCAAGAAGAATCTGCCACTATTGCCGTTGCTGATGAGCATATATATGGGTGCCAATAAGTTATTGGTCGTGGTGGAAGGATTGTCAATGAGATGAGCAAGGTATTCTTGTTCATCATCACAAACTGCAGTCAAGTAACACTTTGTTTTTTTCTGATTCCTGTGCTCATTGCCCCCATCACAAACTGCAGTCAAGTAGCATCCTGGGAATCTAATCTTGTTTTTGGACCAACTTGTCTCTCTAGAGGTGTTGCGTCCTAGCTACTAGATGATCGAGTTGTGTTAAGGAAAGATGGTCTTTGTTTGGGTTACTGTTGTCATCTGGTCCTATATATATGCGGTGCTTAACTAAAGCAAAGTCACTTGCAGCAAGAAGAGGGTTGTTCCTTGTGAACACATTATATGGCACCATATGGGTTTTCTATTTATTTATTTATTTATTTAAGCTTGCACCAATATAATTGGAAGGAATTGAAGAAACTGGAGTAGTGTCACGCGCGCGTACGAAGGCAGAAGGTTAGTAGTTTGTCAGTCATGCATATGATGTGTTGGGTTTGTTTGGTACGAGGAAGGAACCCGTTAAGAGTCATACAGTGCAACGCGTAGCTTAGTGGGGCCGATTATACGTGAGTCGCCTGAATTATCATTTTTGGATACGTCGATTTTCTTGATCATTGGATTAAGATTTAACGGCCGTCCTTCTTTCTTCTTTCTCCAGCCTTTTTCCTCCTTTATAAACTGTTGCTCCTACCACAAAATTGACTTACTCAAAAATTTGCGAATCCATGCAACTTACGTATAGCTATTAATTGTACGTATAGCTTAATGGGGTTGATAGCACTCAACACAACATATGGTATCTATACTTTGGTTTTATAGTTAGTACAAGTACTTATTCTCTTGGCTAGCTTTACTAGCTCCGATCACCTGCGTGCAAAAGATATACCACTATCCGACTATCTAGCTTTTCAATCAGCTTTTTCTAGTAAAAGAAAGAGAGAGTCTCAGATTACTTACATATGTAGCATTATTATGCACGCACGCATGCATGGTGATTTGTTAGCTTTGTTTCTTGCGAGGCGATACAAATATCGACCGGTTAATAAGTTGTGTGCTTGTCGTTGGTGGCCAATATAAATAAAGTAAAGTAAAGTAAACAAGTGTAGGTGTATGGTGGGGTGTAGCTGCATCCTGCATGCAAAAGGGATGAGAAATATACCTATATACTCCCTCCATTCCTTTATATAAGGTGTATTTGTTTTTTCAAAAGTCAAATGAGTGCACGTTTGACCGATTTTTTTTTTAAAATGTATCAATATCCACAAATACATAATTTATATCATATGATACATCGTGAAAACTAGTTTCATATTTTATCTGTTAGGTATTGCAGATGTTGTTATTTTATTTTATAATTTTGGTCAAACTTACAAATAGTTGACTTGCACAGAAACAGGGAGTAGTTGCCATAGCTATATGGCTTGATCTACTGCAGAGGTAGGGAATATATTCTACTGCACGTGAATTTGCTAGCTACGTACAGTACGTACATCAAATCAAGTAGAGTGCGTGGCAATCGATCGTGCTCGTGCATGTGTGTGCGTGACTTTTGATGCTCAAGCTAGTGTTGTACTTGTACGTACATCATCCTACTTAGGATTTGAATTTGGAGCCCTTAGGACAGGTGACAAGGTGACTCCGAGTTAACCGAGAACAACCAACCAAGAGAGCCCTCACCGTGGTCGACGCATGAGACCGCGCGCGAGCTATAAGAATATACTAGTTTATTTCTTATAGCCAGCTGACTCAGCTCTATTGTACTTGCTCTAAGTGTATCCATGTCCTTCTCTCGTGAAAGGTGTTGTAGTTTTGATGTTAAGACCTAAGGGATAATAATTAAGTACTCCCTCTCTGTCAAAATGTAAGACGGTTTTAAACACTATTTCTTTTTTTGAAACGGAGGCAAAAGATTTGCCTCTTCTATTAAATAAGGGAGGTTTTAAACACTATGACAGTGTCAAAAAACATGTCTTATATTTTGATACGGAAGGAGAGTATAGGGTAACAACCGGGAGGCGTACATATATACGTAGATATATGTGATATGTGAGCTAGGTAGTAGAATGTAGGAAAGGAAAGAGATTTGAACTATCGATCAAAAGAGAGATAGGATTTTCCTTTCGTGTTTGCACTTGGGGATTAAGCTAGCTAGCGTGCGTGCGTACATGTATGAATCCGTCCATGCATGATGCATCTTTCGGCTCAGCGCCTGAAAAGAAAAAAAGATAGACCACTATCGGTCCCAACATGTATAATGTATGTTACCTAAATCTTGTTGATGGTATGAATTATTAGATTGATTTTTTTCCGGTTGCAAAGTTCGTTGGCATGGCACGACACCTGGTAAAGTAAAATAAATTCTCAAAGGAAAAAAATAAAGTAAAGTAGGGGATTTTACACTATCCGGGCCGAAATGGGGAACCAGTTGGATGAAAAATTCAGTCCGGACAAATAGGGGCGTAATGTGGATCCCCTTGGAGATGCCCTTAGCTACCTTTAGCACGCCTGAAAAGATACACCATCAAGTGTCAATCCATCTTTTCTTTTTATGTTTTGGACTAAAATGTCAATCAATCATGTTGATAACAAAATAAAAGGCAGGTCATATAACACGTATGCATTGGCATAATTTACATGCTTGTAGGGCACATCCACACATGACCCAGATCATGACCACCCCCACCATTAAGCTTGTAGGGTAGGGACAGCTGTCAATGGAAGGTGGCTTCGGGTTGATCGATGTACTCTTTTTGTCAGACTTTGTTGTACTCCCTCCATTCCAAAATATAGTGCGCCCGCGCTTCCCGAGGAGGTCGAACTTTGACCATAAATTTAACGAACAATACCGACTGCGGCGGGAGAAAAAGTTACATAATTAAAAACTTCTTTCGAATACAAATTCACTGATATAACTTTTGTTCCCGCCGCAATCGGTCTTGGTAGTTAAATTTACGGTCAAAGTTGAAGCAGGGGATAGAGGAAGCACTACATTGTGGAATGGAGGGAGTATAATTCAACAAAAATGGCTGCGTGTACCTTTTTTATGCGGACGCCAGGGGTCTCAACCTCCCTTTTCAAAGAAGAAAATGCATGCATTGTGCATGGTCAAAAGATTGATGAGCTATTTATATGCTAGTTGGCAGCAAAGTATATAAAGCGTACTGTTAAGTCGTAGTTGTATGCAACTCAAAAGGCAGGAAAGCGATCGAGGAGAAATGTACCTAGACTAGATGGAGGCTATCTAGTGAGGCCGAACGTTAGCTAGTCGATCTGGAAAGAAGAAGAAAGTCGAACGATTCGTGTCATCATACGATCGACATATAGTATCTATACTTTGGTTAGCTAGTTTGTACTAGTATATGTTCTGGATTAGTTTTATTTGCTCCATTGCCTCCATACAAAAGATATACCACTACAGTTGACACTATCTATATAGTGTCAACTTTGTTGATAAGATTTATTTTCTTTTTTTATAAAGAAGAAAGAAAGTCAGATTGTATATGTACAATTATTATGCACGTACACACGGTGATTGGTGATAGATTTGTTTTGCTTTTTGTGCGTGGCGATTAAAAGACGTATTGGTTAATTACTTATGTGCTCGTAGTTGGCAACCAGAAGTAAAGTAAAAGTAGGGCAGCATATGGTGGGATGTAGTTGCATGCAAAAGGGAGGAGAAAATATACCACCTATATATATATATATATATATATATATATATATATAGAAAGTCTATTAAGGATCCAGGGTGAAGAATAAGTAATTCTTCACCCCGGTCGATCCAGCGAGTTCCCAGCCAGTTCCTCAGCAGCGCGTGAGTGGTGAGCGGCAGTTTCGACGGCGAATGGCAGGCCGCAGCTGGCTTGCTGGTCGGCGGCATGGTGCTCAGCGGGTTAGATGGCCGGCAATGGATTCTGAAGCGTTGTGAGAAGGCGTGTGGCCTGGATGTCGCGACGGCACTGCAAGTGGTGGTCGTGGCCGCGCTGCAAATGGTGGTCACGGCGGCGTTGGTTCAACCACGGTCGCCACGGACTGCAGAAGGACGAGCATCCAGCGCCGCCACCGGTATTTAAGTTCGTGCTCCTCCCTTTTTTCTCACACACATAACACAGCGAGCACGCTGCCCTTCTCCTTGCATGATGCCCTTCCTCTTACACCATGTCGCTTTCTTGTTTTGCTAGCCCCCTTCCTCCTGCTAGGTAGCATCTTTTTATTGATCTGATTGCTTCCAAAATTTCACTGCTTATGTCTGTAATTCCCTTTGGATCTCATTCTTTGCCTAACTACTTGGCATTTCTTGCCCACGAGGTGTTTGTTTTAATGTCTGAATGGGAACTGCTACTGACAATGTGCTCAAAGAAGACGCTTAACAGTGATATATTGATAGGTATGCCATGATCGATTATCCTCTTGTTTGTTTCATCTTTGTACAGTTACTAATTTTGGAATCTTATGTTATACTCCCTCCGTCCGGAAATACTCGTCGGAGGAATGGATGTATCTAGATGTATTTTAGTTCTAGATACATTCATTTTTCTGCATTTCTCCGACAAGTATTTCTGGACGGAGGGAGTATATACATCTGCCATGTAGTTTATGAAGTCCAGTGTGGTTAGCTCTGCATTCGGATGCTATTACCTCACTAGTCCAGCCAAAGCTAAGCATGTCTGCGTATGAAAGGATCCATCTAGCGTCAGTCTCCTTCTCAATGTTCAGTTTACATCCTTAATTTCACGGCAATGCTTGATATCGAAAATAATTCATATGGGCAACAATCCCGGATAAGTAACTAATATTTTATCAATCCTTCTCTAATTACTCGGTGTCTGCGTATGAAAGGATCCATCGCGCCTTATGCTTGCTTGCTTTGTTTCTAGTGTCTTAGATTCTCTGGCTGCCAGCACATGTGAATTTTTTCGAGAAAACGCAAAAGAGTTTGCGTTTCATTTCATTGAACAGGAAGAAAACAGCAGTACAGGTACAACCTCCCGGGAGAAGGGACACACGCACACACACCATCGTCCTCACCAGACAAGCAGGTGAGGAGGTGCTACCAACTACAGACCGCAACAACGAAAGGTCTAGCCTTGTCCAGCCTCCAACCATGAATGGCAAGGTAGCTAGACACAGAGCCTCAAGGCCGCGTCACAGCCGTTGCCAGGCGCCTCCGAAGAAGACTGCATCTCCAGGGCTGACCGGGCCAACGTACCTTCCACCCATATGTGCCTAGGAGACGGCAGGTGGATGGCAGGACCCAGCCAAAACTAGCGAAGCCATCGTCTTGGACGTGCCGGCGCCGGCGTACATTGCGCCCCGGACGCCCACGCTCCATGCTGCAGCCCTCATCACAGCATCGCATTACCAGCAAACCTCGCCGGAAAGACCGGGGAGGCCACCATCTCCAGCTGACGCATAGGGGACTCCAAGTGCGACCCAAGCAGCGCTTTCAAGAAAGGAATGGCGCTGAGACGCCGTCGCTGCCTTGTCCAGGGAACTGGACCAAGGGTTTCCCCCGGTGCCCGAGGAGAGGGTCCAGTCTGGGCCATGACAGCGCCTCCATGGAGGTAACGGCACACTCAGGTGTCGCCGTTGTCAGCGCAGGCCATCGCCGCGCAGGGATTTCGCCCGGCCCAAGACCAAAACCCCAAAACCGCCGAAGCAGAGCAAACAGGAGATGGGGAAGCAGATCGCCAGAGAGGACCACCAGCACCGAGAGGGAAACCACGTATTGTCACTGTCGATGTAGGGAAGCACCGGCCAGCGCAGTGCAGCAGCTGCTGGATGGCTGCCAGACAAGGCCAGCCATCGCACGGGACGCGTCGAGCAGGGCTAGTGGCGCCGTCGCGGAGACCAGCCACCTGCACCTTGCCGCCGCCGACCATGGCCGCTGCCGCGCCGGCCCGCAGCCTCCGCCACCCGGATCCGCCGGGGCACAGCCAAGCAGCCGCAGCCGCGCCCCCAAAGGGTCGCGCCGCGCCGCCCGCGTGCTCGCCACGCCAGTCCAGAGGCCCGACCCTCTGGATCTGGGGCCGCCGTCGCGAAACCCTAGGTTCGGAGAAGCGCAGCTCCGTCAGCCTCGTCGAGCCCCACGCTCGAGGGGGGAGGCCGCCTGGGAGCGAAGTCCCGCCGCCGCCGGATCCACCAGGGCTTTGCCCGGCGGGGAGCACCGGCGGCGGCAGGGGGAGGGGGAGGAGGAGGGGAGGGAGCGCTTGAGGGCTGCGTCGCCTCCCGAGTCGCCCGTGGGGAGGGCGACGCGGGGGAGGGGGGGGAGTACTCCTTCCGTTGAAAGAATTGTATCGCTGTGGAGGTTCTTTTTCCAGCACATGTGAATTGATTTAATCCTTTAAACTTGACAGCAGATGGTCTTCATCACAAATTACTACTGCGAAATTGGTTTGGAATAAATTACTTATTCTCCATTTTGTCCTAAAGGAACGTGCTCTTTCAACTGGGAAGGGGTTTATTAAATGTTGGACTGGCATAAGGCGCGATGTGCGCAGCGGCATCCATGTACACTCGACGTCAGCGTGTGAATCTATGGCAGCCATCATCTGCATAGCTAACGAGCAAGACGAACAGTGCGAATAGGAAAGTTCCAGAATTTCGTTTCTCACTCCAGTGAAAATGGATGCATCAACTCCCACGATGAGTGGTCGGTGCGGCGATCGACAGGCAGGCGGGGCAGCATGGTGAGCGGCGGCTGGCCTCGGTGTCGGGCAGTGCTACGGTGGGTGATCAAGGCAGCGCTGTGGTGGATGCTCACATTGATGTTTAGGCGGAGCCGACGCTATTTGTGGTGGTCAGCATCTGGGCCTCTAATCCTCCACAGCCAGCTCGAGCCCTGTGACTTCCTCCCTCTCGCCTCATAGATACAATTTCCCGTCCCTTCCACCTTCCATCTCCCTTTCTTTCTTTGCCTTTTATTCCTCATTCGCTGATCTTTGTACTACTATTTCACGCTTACATGCCTTTTTGTCATTAAGTCGTTCCCTGTTTTTAGCTGCAGGTACATAAACCAAAAAAAAATTAGCTGCAGGTACATAAAACCGAAATTCTTTGTTATGTGTTGTACTGTCCCTGTTGTAGCTTCTTGGTTGATTGGAAGTTCTTCTAATTTGGGCTTAACATTTGCGTGCGCATGCCAAATATATCAGTATATTGTCATTCTCTTTAGAGGGATTTAACGATTTTCTAATCTCAGTTGTTGTACCATGATGTTGTTCTTATCTCAGTTGTCGCAGCGGTGCTGCGGTGGGTTGTCGTGGTGGCACTACCTCCCTTAACGGCGACGACATTGTCTGAGGTTTTGTGTTTATTTTGGTTGCGTGTGTGCAGGTGAGGAGCTCATAGGAGGCGCGAGCAACCCTGATCCTAATGCTTTCAGTTCCAATCAATTTCATGTTTGTTACACCTCGTCATGTTCTTCCCAAATTTCTACATTGGTGTTCAGTTTTTGTGGAGGCTGCAGACTGGAGTGATCACGAGAATAGACCTCCTACCCGATGAGGTAACTTGAATTTTACAATATATGCTTGCTTGTGTTTGCATTTTTGCATGCATGCTCTGTAATTGGTTTTTCTTAGGAACACTCTAATTCTTGTTTATTTGTATCTCCAAGTAGCTTTGTTGGATGTCTTTTTAGATTAGGAAATTTGGATCTGCTGTTTCTTCCAATCCATGCCAGGGCAGAGGTGTAGAGCAGTGTTTGTGTAGAATATGTGTGCTCCTTGACATGGAAGCATCAACTGCTACGAAATGGCTAAAATTTTGCCAGGTACAAGTAAAGTATGTAGGGAGAATATTTGGTTTGTTCTTTACAGTATTTAAGTTTGATTTTTCACAGTCCACAATGAAGATATGGAGTTTTGTTTCAGTGCCCTGTGGGAAATCATTCAGTATTTACATGCTTCTGAATTAATTTAATTTATTTGTTGGAATGGGTTGGAGTTTAGGCCTCATTAGATGCACCTACAATTTACTGATTAGCTTTTTTGCAGATAACAGTATATATGTTTTTTTCTTAGGAACACTCTAATTTTTGCACTGAGGTGGGTGGTCGTGGATTCCGTCAGGTTACAACATTGACCCCATCTATTTTTATTTTCTTAGGAACAACATTGACCCCATCTGTTGATGGCACTGAAATTAATGGTGGCAGAACCATCGGAGGCGTCTGAATATCTTTGAGATGCTGGGCTCAAACTATGGTTGCTCAGCAGAGTCAGCACATGGCTCACTGGTGCTCTTTATAGAAATAATGAAATCCAAAATTGTTGTTTGGGTTCTTGTTTTTACATGGCATGCATTTTCTTTTGTAGTTTAATAATGTACCTCCGCCCGTGTTTGACGAGACACCAAAGCACCATAGAGATCACTTCGAAAACTTGTCACAAGCATGTGACGCGACTCCCCAATGAGAAAATGATGGCCTTAAAATGATGTGTGGTCAGTAAGTACTCCTGTCCTAGTTGGTTATCTTTTAGTTGCCAATTGTTCTTTTTCACACTGGCTTCCTTGTTTTTAAATAAAATCCAGTATTCTGATTGCCTTCTCATCTGCATTTTCAGTTACGTATGACGAGACAAGAAATTACGTTGGCTCATCCTGGATGTGATAATGACGCATCCAGTCCAATAGAACATCCCATCAGACAATGAATGCTCGTTTCATGTTTTGGGTCTTTAACTAGAATGTCATCTGCCACCAGTATATTAGTTTTGTTTGCGGGTAGCCACAAGTATAGTAATGACTTAACTGAAACTATAGCTTAGGCCAATGATTTGCATCTTCTTTATCTGGTTATACCTTTGTACGTACAACGGAGTATGTAAAACTACTTGGCCTCTCCTTACAAAAATGGAATTGAGTTTTTGCACTCCAGTTAATAGAAGGATACTAATTGCTTTATTAATGCTTAGCATTTTCTACAGTCTTCTGTTTGCAACAAATTATTTATGCAAGGTTAATTGTGTTGCATCATTATTACATCTTGACATCTTTTGCCAACCATAACACCATACTTTATTAGAAATATCCATTCATCTCTATCTCTACTACTATAGTGCAACAATTTTGAATTTGGATTTACCACCCTATCTTACGGTTTCCCGCCCAAACAACCATTGGCTCAAAATCCACCGTTCATTTCTCCTCCCATGTATATCACTGCCGTACATCAAACAAACACTGACATGATCTGATGGCTAGGAGCTGCCGGATTCGCTCCGCTTCTTGCTTCACATGCCTGACTCTGCCACCCAAATAAACAAATAAAAAAAGTCCCGGTTGAATCTGGATAGCACCTACTGAAGTCAAGATATGTCTAGAAACTGCTGCAACCTCACATGCATTTTGTTTTGCCGTTTACTGTACTCGAACGTGATTACTCAGGTGTTACTTGGGAAATAGACACTATAGTACTAAGTTATTTTTTTCACCCGCAAAAAAAGAGTTTTTTTACATGCCACTATACTACTAACTTAACACTATTAACGGGACATAACATACATCGCTGATGCTAGCTAAAGTTTTATTATGCATCATCGAGAAGTGTAACATTTTATTTCATTCCAAGATAAGCTCTACCTCAAGCTAAGACAAGACATGATTATCTGTTAGCCCTAGATGAATTTCGTTGCATAAAATAACCCATAAGCTTGCATAAACAGCCAAACAACGCAGGAACTATGCATCAGTGGAACTCAGGAAACAACATATAATAAAACCTCAGCTTTTATGGTGCACACAATCCTGCTCGGAGCAAGTGATTTGCTTTCTATATTATGCAAGTTTAGCATAGCTCTTAGATCTTGAAAACATATATACCGTGATATCTACTCAATATACAAGTGTTTATTTCTCACTCAAAGAAAAGATACAAGTTTTTATCATACAAAACTATGCGTGCAAAGCACGTGCCTTTGACTAGTTCTCTTAGCTCACGTTTGTTTGTCTTGAAACTCCACACATCAAAATTAATAAATGAACCATCAGCTTTACTTGGCATATCAGCACAATACATTGTTGTTTTCAACTCATCTTGAAATTTCCCAAGCATGTTGATTGTGTAGGCTTTTGGCCGGTTTCTCTTCCATGTCGAACTTGGTTATATTCGATGAAGTCTTAACGTAGTATTCTTCATCTGGTTGCAACTCTTTTATTTGTTCTCCGAATTATCTCATACTTACTGAAAATTTTCTTTAAAGTTCTTAGGTAAACAAAACCCATCATAGTATGAAGCAACAGACTCCCCACACCGCAAAACTAACATACATGCCCAGAATTTGATAAGTGCTTCTTTTAGATCATTGCTTGAATTTAGAGTTCAAAAATCGAACTGTCTAGATATAATATAAAAAATCAGTAACTCATGAAAGTGCCAAGTTGATATCTGGAAACATTTGAGACCATTGAGACCAATGGTTCTATAAATAATGACTTTTTCCAGATCGGTGTTCTACTTTTGGGTCCAAATTCAGACTTATAATAGAAAAAAAAGCCCCGTGGCGCTCCCGTGGGCGCCCCGAGGGGAACCCATCCCGGCCGCCGCCTCTCTCCTCCCTCCTCTGCCCACCTCCCTCGCCGCCGCCCCGTGGCGCCGCCGGGCGAAGCCAGGCCGGCCGGGGCGGCGGCGGGGCCTTCCTTTCCCCTCCGCCCATGGTCATGGCCGGCGCGGGACGGCTTCCCGAGCGGGGGCGCTAGCCTATGGCGGGGGCTAGCGGCGCGGCGGCACTCCGTCGGGTGGCCTGCCTTGGCGGCGACCTGGTGGGCGGCCGCGGCTGCGGCGGCTGCGGCGGGTCAGATCGGGCGGTGGCGGGCCGGCACGCCTCCGGCTAGATCCGCGCGGATTTGGTCCCTGGCGGTAGCGGGCGTCGCGGGGTGGCGGCGCAGGTCCTCGTGGGCTCTGCATAGAGGTGGATTGCAGCGGTGGCTGCAACCACGTGGTCGGCCGGTCTGCGCGCAGCGGCGGCGGGACTGCTCCGGCGCCTGCTCGTCGGCGGCTTTCTCGGACGGCGACCCGTGTACGAGAGATGGAGGTCTTCGATCAGATCTGGGTGAAAACCTGCTATTGGCTATTGCCTAGGCCGGCGATGGCGACGCTGTCTGCATCGTTCCCTTCCTGAAGGCATCGTCGTGGAGATTCAAGGCCACTCTCTGCTACCTCCAGGGGAAACCCTAGATCAGTAGATCGGATGACGGTGGCTCTCTGGTGCCGTTTCCCCCCTGGGGGCGTCATTCTTGGAGGTGCACACGGCTCGATGGACTAGAGGACGGCGACTTTGGTGGAGCGGTGCTTCATCTTTCACATTGATGGTGGTGGATCTCGGCGGCATGGTGCTGTGGAGACTCGGCGTCTGATGCGCGGAGATGGACTCGTGCAGGAGGAGGAAGCTGTCTGGCGTCATGGTGACGTCGATGGCAGAGTGGCCAGACAAGGTAGAAGCCTCAATATGATCTGAAGACGGACCTGTGGAAGATGGCGGCGACGACACACGAGTGCGTCTGACCGGATTGTGCCCCAGACCCGGTATGTGGCTCGGCTGGGGCTTCCGAATGAGTTTCGGCTTCCGGCTTTTGATGTTAGGCTTAGGTGAGTGGTTTGGGTAGTGGCCCAACTAGCACCCTAATCATTTTGGATAGGAGTAGCGGCATATGTTGCCAAGATGATGGATTCAGACACATTGTTGTAACACTTTGTACGGTCCTCGAGAATAATCAATAAAGTGGCCGTATGCATCTTCCAGATGCAGAGGCCGGGGTCATCCTCCTTTTCTAAAAAAAATAGAAAAAAATGAAGGAAATCACGTAATGTAGTCTAGTGTACTTTACGAAGAACCCAGTCTTTCCCTTATAAAAAAAAAGAAGAACCCAGTCTTATCTAAAAAAAACTAGGAATACAACCAGATATTTTTTCACCTGCAACCATAATTCATTGACGTAATTTTACGGCAGCCTTTGTTTTTCAGCTGGTGCATTTGGTGCGGCCATCTTGGCCTCCACGACGTAAGGTGTGTAGTAATTTTACCTCACGCTCATATTTCTCTTACGATCCTTCTTGACCGTGAGACCTTTTCTTTAGGCAACGTTGTAATCTTACCACATGCATGAGGTAAATTACCTCACGACCTTTCAACCGTGGCTTGGCTGCTGCGTGAGGGCGCATGGTACGGCTGGGGTGAAGAATAACAATTCTTCACCCAGGGTGACGAATAGCGCGACCCTATGTATATATATATATATATATATATATATATATATATATATATATATATATATATATATATATATATATATATATATGGGTTGATCAAAGCGAAGGTTCCTTGTTTCTTTCTTTCAATTATTTACGTAGAGATGTGAATTTGCTAGATACGTACTACAGCAAATCAATCAGGTACAGTGCATGTCAGTCGATCGTGCTCGTTCTCGTGCATGCGTGTACGTGACTTTTGATGCTCAAGCTAGCGATGTACTTGCACGTACCTCGTGGAGTCGTGCTCGTACTACTTACGACTTGAAATTGGAACCTCAATCTATTATCTATTGATAATAGTAGTACAGAAGATAATTGCCTGGTTTATTAGTGGAAAAACGAACGAAAATTGGTACAACACGCCCAGAAGACACAGCACCTCAGTTGACCTGGCTACACACAAAGACCGACACACTATTAAAGAGGGGACTCCCTCGAGAGCAACGGTTATTGTCATCACTTCTCTCGAGCAAAGCGACTCCGACTTCACCATGACGGACCAACCAAGAGCCCTCACCGTGGATGTCAAACATACATATGCGCACATGTAACGTGACAGGAGAGATATTCATGAGATAGTTTAGGAGGTAGTTTAGGCGCATCTTATCTTGTGTTGTAACTAACCCTATCTCCCCCCTTCTCTTTCTCTCCAAGATGTATCTCTGATTCTCTCCAACCAAACCATTTATGCGCTATCAGGGTTATTGCGCCCCTGCTATGTAACATGCAACACGTCGCCCAAGATAGGGTAAGACGTTTCCGCGGATCGCACAGAAGATGCACGAGATCTCTATCGACCTATGTCAAACAGCCAGCCAGGCGCG
>NC_041392.1:746957836-746973715 GCF_002162155.2 Triticum dicoccoides | reverse complement strand
GTCCAAGTCTTCCTCTTTTGAAAGGTGGTGTAACCATGAGATAAAAGTTTGTTTTTAAGACCTAAAGAATAAACCTATGTAATGGTATTTGCTAACAACATAGAGACGCACATTTGTGATATGTGAGCTAGGTAGCATGCAGGAAAGGAAGGAAATTTAAAGGATCAATGGAAAGAGAGATAGGCGTGCATTTGTGATTTGTGGTACTTTACCTAGTGCAGCATGCATTTTAGCTTTAGCCTTTCTTCTTCTTCTCTTTTCCATTTTGTAATTGGGGATTATGGTTAGCTAGTGCTAGTCTGTACATGTATGGATCCGTCCATGCATGATGCATCTTTCGGCCGAGCGCCTGAAAAAAGATAGACCACTATCGATCCATCCATCCATCTATATGTTATGCAAATCTTGTTCATAAGAAGAAAAAGGGTTCACAAAAGTCATGCAAGTCAGATTATATATATGTACACTCGCAATATGCAGTATGAATGATTGATTGCTTTTCTAATTTTCATGTTGCAAAGTTCGTTGGCAGATGGCACCCAGACGGTAAAGTAAATAAAATTCTCGAACGAAAAAGATAGTAAAGTAAAGTAGTGCATGGGTGTTGCATCGTAGTAGGTTGTATCCTTTTGTTTTCCCTGATCTGTTATACAACTAGGAAGTAGGAACAGAAAGAAATGCAGATGTAATATGCATGTTCTACTCTCCTCAGGTCGGCTCGATCACGTCCGTGGGTTCAAAAGGCCGGCCCAGTTACTACTACAAGTGTACTCCCTCCGGTCTTTTTTAGTTCGCATGTAAGATTTGACTGAAGTCAAGCCTCGTAAAGTTTGATCAACTTTATAAAAAAAAGTACCAACATTCACAATTTGAAATCAATATTAATAGATGTGTCATGACTTAAAGTTTCATATTGTATAACTTTAGCATAACAGATGTTGATATTTTTTCATATAAATACGGTCAAACTTTGTGAAGTTTGACTTCAGAGAATTCTAATATGCAGAGTAAAAAGGACCGGAGGGAGTACAAACACATTTACTTTTCTACTTGTATCAGTCGATAGTTGATTGAGTTGTGTATGTAGGATATTGATGTATAGATATTCGTGGGTGGGAGAAGATCAATTCAAGGTAGAAGGAAACATGTATTGATTGATGTATGCTGGTGCCAGGAGCTCATCACTCACTTGGATACGTTGCAAAAAAAAACCATAGTACTATGTGTATACGTACATATATAGGGAACGTACGTACTACACATGTCGGAATAAACGGCCAGGGCCAGTAGGCCTATAAATAAACCGGATCCCGTTTAAGCTCGCTCACTTATGGTCACAGTTCAATAAAGTTCTTTTCGAGCTAGCAAAAACCTAAATAAATAAATGGGACTTGCAGGCGTCGTTTATTTGCCATTAATTTACGCCAGACATATATGGGATGGATTGGATTGCGCCTGGCCCTGCTGCATGCATATAGGCCCTGGCAGTCACATGGCGCCTCTTCTCTCCAAATTATTTTTGTTTTGCTTTTTGTCATGTGCAGATGGATCGATCAAGCAGTTGCTGCTTTAATAAATAAATAAAGTAAATACATAAACAAAAGAGATTTTGTTCGAGGGAGCAAATTGTCCTGTCACGTTCGACCACTAGCCACCGAGCTGACAGCCATCAACACCAAGATATAAAACACAAGCAGGCTGAATTATATTAGAGCAAAGCAGAGATGTCTCTCTTCTTGTTGTTGAATTGGTGGTGGTGGTGGTGGCGGCACGTTCATATGCATGCTGAGAAGGTTACTGTATTTGTTCTCGCATATATAGCTTTATTAATTTGCTCAATCGCCTGCATGCAAAACATATACCGTTATCAGACTATATATGTAGCTTGTTGATAAGATTTTTTTTTCTTAAAAGAAAGAAAATCAGATTATATTTACCATTATTATGACGTACGCACGTTGATTGGTTTAGTTTAGTTTTCTGGCAAGGCAATTAAAATTGAGTAGTTAGTTTTTTGTGGAAAACTTTGAGTGGTTAGTTGATTAGTTATGTGCAGGTAGTTGGCAACCAGTATGTATATAAAGTAAAGTAAAGTAGTGTAGGTGTATGGTGGGGTGTAATTGCATGGAAAGGGAAGGAGAAATATACCTGCTATTATATGGGTTGATCAAAGCAAAGGTTCTTTGTGTCTTTCTGCTGTTTACATGGTAGGCAGCGAATATATTCTATTCCAGCTCTACATGTGAATTTGCTAGTTATGTACCACGTACGTACAGGTGGCGGCCAGGAGGAGCTTGGCCGGTCCGGAAAACATTTGATTTATTCATTTTCAATCATGACTACAAGCACTGAAGCGAACCGAAGGCACACGACTATCATCAGCCCTCCCTCGCCAGAGCCGACAAAACTTGTTATAGTAGACAGTCGGTGCATCCTTGCATGATGCATCTTTCGGTTGAGCGCCTGAAAAAGATAGACCACTATCCATCGATCCATCTATATGTTACCTAAATCTTGTTGATAACTAAGAAGAAAAGGGTTCACAAAAGCCAAATAAGTCAGACTATATATGTGTGCGTGTACACTCCCAATATGCATTATGAATGATTGATTGTTTTTCCTTTCCTATTGCAAAGTTGGTTGGCATGGCATGCCACCCAGACGGTAAAGTAAAGAAAGGAACTAGAAGTAAAGTAGTGCATGTGTTGTATCATAGTAGTTGCATCGCTCAAAGGAAAGGGGAGATACATGCATGGCACACCCCCGGGTTCGGGCGTGGGTAATGGTCGCTCAAACCCATACCGTCTCAATATTTTCTGCACAAACTTGTACCCGTACCCGCACTTCGGGTTTCAAACTATTCTCATACCCGTACCTGGCCGGGTGCGGGTAATACCTCTGGTAAATATACCCATCTCGGCCATCTTACTCAATTCACACTTCACCATGTATTTTTCAGCATTTCCACATAAATAGAATATTTTAGCATGTATACTTCAACATTTGTCAGCACATAGTATACCACATTTTAGCATTTCAGCACATATATATATCACAATTTGTTGTGCGATGGAATAAAAAGAATGGTATTAATTTTCCGAAAAAGGGTTTCCTCCCGCTTTATATTATAAAGCCATCAACCAAGCATCCAACACAAGAGTACAGGTACCAAACAAGTCAACAAGTCATGCTGGGGGCACAGCGAAACAAGCCCCAAAAAAGAATGATATTAATTTTCAGAAAATGATAGAAATAAGCACGAATTAGATGGCACTAGACAATATTTAATTATATTCAAGAATGAGTAGCTTGTAAGTGAACTTTTTAGAGACACATTCACATCAGTTCTTTCTTCTTTTCCCCATTACAAGACAAACAAGAGGACTATTCTTTTTATTCAAGATACTTGTGTAGCCCCTACTTTGAAATGATCGAGTGAAGGAGACTATATAATAAGATCAACACAATCAGAGATAAAATCATAGATTCATAAAACAAATATCAAGACATTTAAACAAGATCACGCACATGAGCAAGGGAAGGGGATTTTGGGTCGAGGATAGCTGCCGCGTTAGCCAGATAAAGCCGCTTTTTTTTTGGATGACACATGAGACATACCTATTTTTCTCAAACTATTGCCTCAATAGAAGTTTTACCCGTCAGGTTTATGGGTTACGGTTACCCATTGCCATGTTAAGGTCATAAGTACGCAGTGGCATCGATCGGTCGTCCAAAGCTTCCTTGATCTTTCTTCTTCCCTGATCATACAACTAGTACTACTTTTGTACTTGTATAAGTTGAGTTGTATGATTAGTACGTCCAGCACATGTATGAATTACCGGAGCAGGAAAAATATCGTTAGAGAATCCAGGGCCGGGCGTCTCAAAACACCTGGGCGTGCCGTCCGGTCATAAAAATTTGATCTACCCGGGCCCCTTAAATCGGCCTCGAACGCCTGGACGAATCGGCATCTCTCATATCTAACCCAAATCTGAGACAAATATAGAGGCCCGTGCACGCCCGCCACGTCGGACTGACGGTCGGATTCCATACGAGAACACACTCTGAAACCCGGCGGTCCGAAGCTCATCTCCTCCGTTGGACTGACGGTGTTGAGTGATGTCGCACAGGTGGAGCACATAGTGCCCTAGCACGGCAATTTAACTGACCACCGGCACCGAAACCCTACCCGTCCACTCCTCTCTCATCAGCCCCCGCCGCCGTTTTCCACTCGTCGTCCGCCATCAGTAGTAGCCATGACAGCACGCCGTCGGGTAAGGAGCTACCTATATCTAACATCGGAGCGCTGGCTTCAGCTTCTTGAGCAGATCTGGGCAAGGCGCGAAGCCCGGATCGCCGCGAGGCTACCTCCAAACACAGTGTATTCCGAGGAGGAGCATGACGGGGGTGAGGCAGATCTGCAGGCAATCCTCGATTCGCTGGAGGCGAAGGCCAACCCCATAACCCACAAGAGGTGCCGTTGCCGGATGCTCGTATATATGAATAAAGAGGAGGAGCCGGAGCCCTCGTACGCGCCTATCTACCCAGCGTCTGGCATGAAATGAAGGTATCTCGGACAAGAAAGCGTGATGCGTGCATGTAGAATTTTATTTGCATGGATTGTAATTGTCCGCGGCTCTTGGCTCACCCCGTCAAAGGTGGTGAGCGTGTGAAAGGAAAGAAATGCCAGGAAACACATCCACGCGTGAAGAAAGACAAGAGGGGTGGTCACATGGGCGCCACGTGGAAGTGGGCCCCTCTGCTCTGCTCTGCTTTATTATTTTTTGTTTTTGTCTTTTGGCATGTGCATGTGCAGATGGATCCATGGAGCGGTTGCTGCTTTAATAATACTCCCTCCCTCCCTCCCTCCCTTGAAAAAAAATATATAAGTGTTTTAGTTGAAACAAACAAAGGTAGTGTAATACTCTAGCATATAAGTAATAATAAATTGATAACATGATGAGATGTTGTTGGAGGTATGGAATTATTTGGCTTGTCACGCTCGTTGGCCGTCGACCTCATATGAGCTTCTTCTTCTTCTTCTTCTTCTTCTTCTTCTTCTTCTTCTTCACAGTCACAGCATATATAAGAGAAGAGAAGAGCAGAGAAGAGCAGACCATAGCAGACAAGGAAGCAAGTAAGGAAGGAAGGAAGGAAGAAGGCGACCTCCCTCGCCGGTTGCCGTTCCCACGCCGCCACATTCCCCGTCCGTCGCTCTTCCTTCTTCCTCCCGTGGCTAGCTGTATGTATGTATGATAGGTATGTGTCCTCTTCATTCCCCTACCCTGTTCAATTCCTCACCTGCTCTCCTCTTGCTCATGTCTCTCTCTCTCTCTTTCTTTCTCATAATCCAAGCTCAGCATTTGTATTCTTCTTACTACTACTCCCTCCGTTCTGAATTACTTGTCTTAGATTTGTCTAGATACGGATGTATCTAGACTCATTTTAGTGCTAGATACATCCGTATCTAGACAAATCGAAGACAAGTAATTTGGAACGGAGAGAGTATATATATATATATTATTGCTCTCACGAATGATGAATGAATGAATGAATTAGCACTGCCACTCCAATTTGCCAGGCCGGCCATTAGTAGTAATCATACTCTACTAGTCACAACCACCACCATGACAACTAATCACACTCTACTAGTCAGTTCTTGATTTGATACACATACACCACCATGAATCGGCCGGCCAGCCAGCGCTGCAAATCATAACCACCACCACCAGCAGCTCATTCTTGATTTCTTATCCTGCCTGTATGCAAACTGTATAAAAGCTCTGTAACAGTTTCTTTCTTTCAGTTGCAAGTTGCAACAATGCTCTTTCATCTTCATCTTGTACATCAAAGGCCAACAACATGACAGACCCTGCTGCCAGCAACCACCTTCTTCACCCAACAACAGCAGACCCATCCCAGTCCCAGCCCAGCTTCAGAGCAAACTCAGCAGCAGGCCTCGGGGTCAGAGAGATCACGCTACCCAATGGCGACGTCTACTCCGGCACGCTCTCATCATCATCATCATCACATTCGCAGCAGGTGCCCGAGGGCACGGGCCGCTACGTCTGGGCCGCCGGCAGCTGCTGCGTGTACGAGGGCGGGTGGAAGAGGGGCGCGAGGCACGGCCATGGCAGAACCCTCTGGCCCTCCGGGGCCGTCTACGAGGGCGACTACTCCGCCGGGTTCATGGACGGCCAGGGGACCTATGTCGTCGGCGTCGCCAGCTCCTCTTCATCATCATCATCCTATACCTACAAGGGGCAGTGGAAGCTGGACCGCAAGCACGGCCACGGCCTCCAGACGTACCCCAACGGGGACACATTCGAGGGCTCCTGGGTGCAGGGCCACATGGAGGGCCATGGCTGCAGGTACACCTGGGCCAACGGCAACACCTACGTCGGCACCATGAGGAACGGCACCATGTTCGGCAAAGGGGTGCTCACATGGAGCGCCACCGGGGACTCGTTTCAGGGGAACTGGCTCGACGGCGCCATGCACGGCTACGGGCTCTACACCTGGGAGGACGGCGGGTGCTACCTCGGGACGTGGACCAGGGGACTCAAGGATGGAAAGGGCACATTCTATCCTAACAAGTGCAGACTTCCTGCCAATCACCAGCTCTACATCGACGATCTGAGGAACAGGGGCGTGCTGCCTGATGACATGTCAACAAATGACACCTCCTCTTCTTCCCTCGATGCGAAGGCCGACACAGATCAAGAGCCTGCTGCTGCACCAGCACATCTTAACAAGTCCTGGAGAAACTTGAGCTTGGAGCGGCCTCCGGTAAAGAAGCCGTCTCTGCAGAGGCGCTGGAGCATCGGAGTGGCCATCGACAAGATCATCGGCGCTCATGAGCCAATAAGTGGTGCAGGTTCTGAAACACAAACACAACAAAACATGGCTGCTTGTTCTAGCCTGCCGATACTGGAAAGGGAGTACGCGCAGGGCGTTCTCATCAGCGAGGTCGTGCTGAACAAGAGCTGCCTGGAAGACTCGTCCAAGAAGCTGAGCCGTCGGCAGAGCAGGGCGGCCAAGGATGTCAAAAGGCCAGGGGAGATGATAATCAAAGGGCACAGGAGCTATGATCTGATGCTCTGTTTACAGCTTGGAATCAGGTAATTATGCATATATATATATTTCAAGGCATCTGCCTAATCTGAATTTTCAACGACCTAACTCCTTGTCTGCATTTTTTCTTCTACTAGTTGTCCCATTCTACTTATATATATGCGGAAGCGGGACAGAGGATTGTGACATACTCCCTCCGTTCGGAATTACTTGTCGTAGAAATGGATGTATCTAGATGTACATAGCATATAGCAAGTTGCCAACATACCATACCCATATATATATATAAGAGCACCAAACTGGTTCATCTACTTTCATTGACCAAACTAGCTCTGAATTTTCCGAGTCATGGAAAGATGGCGGCTTTTCATGCCCTCATGTTGAAGGTGCCACTATGCTATAGATAGATAGAAACTGGCAGCTAATTCATTGTTCCTTCTTCCTTTTACCGACACCCAACATGAGAGTGTCTTGTTGAATACCTTACTGATTTAGTTTCTTATGGTCAGTAAAAGGTCGTTATATATCTCATGTGATTATATATATATATATATATATATATACTACTCACTCAGGTACACGGTTGGGAAGATTACGCCGATTCAGAGGCGTCAAGTGCAAGCCTCTGATTTCGGCCCCAAGGCTAGTTTCTGGATGAACTTCCCCACAAAAGGAACACGGCTTACTCCTGCGCACCGTGCTGTCGATTTTAAGTGGAAGGACTACTGTCCGGTGGTCTTCAGGTTCCTTGTGCTTCTGTCCCAGTTTTACTTTAAGTGGAGTATACTTTATGCTGTTGCAGTCTCTCTGAACCTTCTTCTATGATACTACAGCTTAAGTACAATTTGAATTCTCCGAGAAATACTCAACACTGTTTTCTACACAACAGGACTGACTTCTTGTTAGTGTTTGATTACCTACAGAAATTTGAGGGAGATGTTCAAGCTTGATACAGCAGATTACATGATTTCCATTTCTGGAAGTGACGCGCTTAGGGAGCTGTCGTCTCCTGGAAAGAGTGGAAGTATGTTTTTCTTATCGCAAGATGACCGCTTCATGATCAAGACTCTTCGCAAATCTGAAGTGCAGGTTTCTGAGTTTTATGATTTTATATGTTGGTTAATTGGTATCTGGTTAACTGACATATATAGACCAGGCACTTTATATAAACAAGATGTTTTCAAATTCTCTGGTGATTCCTTACCTGGCCTATGTTGGCCCAAACTATCTACTGGCAGAACTGCCGAGGATCAGAGGCACAGACGATCTATACTGCAGCTAACGTTTGACACAACAGCCTAACACTAACAACATGCTGTCATAAGGAAAATATATATCTGAGCCAGTTTCCTATTTCACTTATTGATTCATATATTATTGAATCAAAGCTGTCCCTTAGTTCATCTGTTTACATCTGCAACTTGGGTTTTTCCTGACATGCATGATATTTGCTTGTAGGTTCTTTTGCGTATGCTTCGAGACTATTACCGCCATGTCCATACTTATGATAACACACTCGTGACTAAATTTTTTGGCCTCCACCGGGTGAAACCTTCCAGCGGGCAAAAGGTAGGTTAGGTAATGACAGTAAACGACTGTTGTTGCTCAATTAAAAGGGTTACAGATATTACTGTGAAAAGCTTCAGCCTCAGCCATAAAAAAGGATTTAGTTGTCATATCCGATAATTAATTCTTTTTTGGTTGATATTTAAATAACTGTTGGTTTTATTGTTTGTATCTGCAGTTCAGATTTGTAGTGATGGGCAACATGTTCTGCACACAACTTAGAATCCATCGAAGATTCGATTTGAAAGGTTCATCCTTAGGCAGATCTACTGACAAAGTTAAAATCGACGAGAACACGACGCTCAAAGACCTGGATCTGAACTACTCATTTTATCTCGAGCCTTCTTGGCGGGATGCTTTGCTCAAGTAAGCATCTTCTCCCCGAAAAAAAGCAGCTTATCCTCATGACCAGTTTTCCGTGTGACACCCATACCCATGTTCTCTTCTTCTTATTATGTGTAGGCAGATTGAGATCGACAGCGAATTTCTGAAGAATCAGGGCATAATGGACTACAGCTTGCTTCTTGGTTTCCATTACCGGGCTCGCCAAAGCCGCCTTGTAAGAGGAGGGTCATTGCCTGAAAGCATTTTGCAAGATAACAAACTAGCCCTTCTTTCGGAACAAGGTAATTAAGCATGAAAAAGTAGTATCTCCACTCCTCTGAGTAATAAGTTGCCCAATTAACCCATTTGGAATGCCAACTTTTTGCTCGGTGATGTGACGACGGTAATGCAGATGCCATGGAGGATGATACCGCCTATAACGACTACCGCGAAGGGCTGGTTTTGGTGCAGCGAGGCAGCAACCAAGATGGTAAAGTCGCAGTCGGCCCTCACATAAGAGGGAGCCGCCTGCGATCATCGTCTGCTTGTTACGAGGAAGTGGATCTCCTGCTTCCAGGCACAGCAAGGTTCATCAATCAATTTATTCTGTTACTGTTTGTCAATCCTCATTTGCTTCCAATGCTAACCTATGATCTGAGATTAACTGAAGAATTTGTTGTCAAACTGGACAGGCTTCAGATCCAGCTAGGGGTGAACATGCCGGCAAGAGCAGAGAAAGAAGAGAAACAAGAGAAAGACGGCGGCAAATCGCTCCGTCAGGTGTACGACGTGGTGCTCTACATAGGGATCATCGACATCCTGCAGGAGTACAGCATGAGGAAGAAGGTGGAGCACGCCTACAAGTCCATCAAATACAACCCCCAGTCGATATCGGTCGTGGAGCCCCGCTTCTACTCGGAGCGCTTCCTCAACTTCATCCGCACCGTCTTCCCAGAAAACTCACCCAACCAATAAATTCATTCATCTTTCCTTCCTTCCTTCCTTGTCCCCAGCAAGAAAAAATGCAACAGAAAGATCCAAGGAAATGTGCTCTGCTTGCTACATTGCTGTCCATGTGTGTGGTTTGAGATGGTTGGAAGCAAAAGCAATGTGTGTATTTTGTCAAAAAGCAGCATTGACAAAACTAGTCATGACTAGCAGTGAGTGCTCCATTATGCATGGATGTGGTTTCGGTTTTCTGCCACCCCACTATACATAGATGTGACACGTGTCTGTTACCCAAACCCATCCATACATCTGTCATCTGCTACTGGCTCTTTTTTGTTGTGATGAACAGGAGCTTAGCTAGTGGGGTTAATTAGGTGAGATGATGACATGAAACCATGACTGATACGATATCTCATATCAATCGTGTCAAATGCCGCCTCGCCTATAAATTGTGTCCATGTCTCGAGCCGATCACAACACCAAAACATAGTCACTCACAATGGCCACCACCAGCAAGCAGGCTCTAGCTCTCGCTGCTCTCCTGATCCTGCTCACCCGCACCCACCTCATTGCCGCCGCAAGAGCCCCGGTCGCTGTAACCGGCATTGGCGTTGGAGGAGGTGGCTACGGTGGAGGAGAAGGCGGTGGAAGCGCCGGTCATGGTTACGGCTACGGTTCAGGCTATGGAGCCGGTCATGGCTATGGCTATGGCGGCAGCATTGGTGGTGGTGGTGGTGGCGGCGGTGGGCATGGGGGTGGCGGTGGTGGAGGTAGTGGCGACATGGGCTCAGGGTACGGTTCTGGTTATGGCAGTGGTTATGGCTCCGGTTACGGTGCTGGCGGTCAAGGTGGTGGGGGAGGTGGTGGAGGAGGAGGAGGCGGTGGATCCGGCTATGGCAGTGGCGGTGGCTATGGGTCTGGGTACGGAGAAGGCTATGGGTCAGGCGGTGGCATGAACGGTGGAGGTGGAGGGGGCGGCGGTGGAGGGGGAGGTGGTGACGGCGGCAGTGGTGGCTTTGGGCATGGAAGCGGTGGAGGCTATGGTTATGGCAGTGGAGGTGGAGGTGGCTACGGTGGCGAGCATGGCCACTGAGCATCATCTATAGCAGTCAGTTGTTACCACTGTTTATAAACAGAAATTAAAGCCGGTAACAGAGAAGAGAAGAATAAACATGGTTGGTGACTAGGCTTGTGTAGATCAGCCATCCTGAGATGCATGCATGCATGTTAATGATTATTGCCACCATACTGTATTGATAAGATGAAATAAAGCTTATTCGGTTTGAATTCTGATTTCTACTTTTCTACTTATCATGCATTGCATACTACTACCACTACATACATACACACACCAGAGAGCTTTTCCACATGCAAGATGACGAGCATACCATCCATGTGTAAGTAGGTTACGCGCCATCTCCAATCCTCATCCAACTTCACCCATTTTTCTTCAAGAAGGTTGGAATTCACCTTCTCCTCTTCCATCCAGAAAATTTTTATCAACCATCGCAGCCCGCTGAAATCCTCAACAAGATCCTCTGCATCACAAATTGCTTCTGATGTCCAAGCGATCACACTTTCCTGTGATCAATTTTACAAACATCCAGCAAAGAGATTTTACAGTTAAATCATTGGCAGACAAAGATTTCAGAAGCATATGTAGAGTACCTGCCACATCCCCCAGCTATGAAGTCAAAGTCAACCTTGGCTGAAATCATAATTCACGCACCACTAACCTGCACATGAAGCTATTTTTTTTAGACAATCAGAGAAGATACCCGATGGCATGCCTTGACAATATGGAGAAAGCTACGGGCATCCAATGCTCACAAGGAACACTAGACTCTTCCCAGGTTCTCACTGTAACTTAGTTTAGTAATGGACAGGCATGAATGAGACAAATGGCACTAACTCTACCAAAATCATGTATATTTTGCATAAACCAATTATGTCGTACCACCCCCCAGCGCTACCAACAGCAGCACTATATCTTATATGCTCATCGGCAATTGCGAGAGTGAAAGACTTTTGGACAAAGTTGGTATCAGGTGATCTCATGGGTGTATCTAAGATGAAGAAAAAAAAAAAGTTAAAGAAACGGCAAAACAGATCATATCAGTCTTCAACAATTCATACCCAAAAACTAAAGAAAAAGGATGGTTTCACAACAAACCCATGTCACTGGTTAAATGCACATGGACAATAAATACGTGATGAAGCTCCTAGTACCAACTTGTGAACTAAATAATAAATACAAAGTGACCCAGGTTGCTAGTAACAAGAGAGCGACTACAGTGGCAAGTGAAATGCTGAATACCAATTAAGTATAAGTCCACCTGTGCAGTTTCTCATTGCCATATTATACGGTTGATGGACTATATATGTGCAGACATCATAAGCCTTCAATCCCATTGATTGTGCTCCATTATACAGCTTCGCATTGCCATTGAGAGAGTCTTCAAGTAAGCACTGATTTCTACAAGGCCTACCAATGAAGAATGCAGATTGGTGAACTCAGCTGATTTTGGGCCTGAGACCTCATTATTGGAGAAAGAGGCAACTCAACTAAAAATAATACTACATAATACTTTACCCTTCACTCTGGTATAATATTTGTTAGACGAATTGTACGAACATCTTACCTGGTTGTGCTGGCTGTCACCTGACGCCTGAGAAGTGTGACAGGCGACAAAGCCTAGGTCCTGAGAAGGTAACTGCAGGAATAAAATTTCAATAATCATTACACTGCCCAGAAATGTACGTCAAGTGTTCAATCCAAAGTGGTCTTAATACCAGAGTGAACCCCAGACTTGCGCCACGGTGCATCTCTTCATAGTTGAGTGTCCCCATGGGATTTGAAAAGTCAGTCCCCTGGATCAAAGAGGAGTAGATAAATAATTAAATTTTCGATACAACATGACCAAAAGAACATAAATTATTTTAGGGAGGCACTTCAGAGATCATATAAATTCATACCATGTAAGGTACATAGGTTGGAGTTTGGCTAACCATTTTGGACATGTTAGGAGGAGCCTCCAAGCCCTGCTTGTTGCAAATGTTAGAATAATGGTTGCACTAAGAGGCACTAACATTCACAGTATGAGATGAAATGAATGCAAAAGGCTAGAAACTGAGATTCTTAAGCCTGGTACACCTAATTTTCATCAAGTACTTAACTACCCCCTCCGTTCCTAAATATAAGTCTTTCTAGGATTTCAATACAAGCTACATACGGATGTATATAGACATAGTTTAGAGTGTAGATTCACTCATTTTGTTCCATATGTAGTCCAAAATAGTGAAATGTCTAAACAGACTTATATTTAGGAACAGAGGGAGTATAAATTTATTCAACGGTTGCTCTGCTGAGAATCTTGTAGTATTTTTTAGAGAATCCTAGGACAGCAGAGAACTTCATATAATACGATGCATTTGGCCAATAAATGTTATACATGATGGATCCCAATTAGGCAATTAGTTTAATTAACATAACATAAGGCATACATTTCAAATTTGCATGGTTAAAATGGGTACAGATACCTCAACCTCAATGAAGAAAATAGCAAGATTACCTGAAACATGGCATTTCCAGACTGGGCTGAACCATCTGCCAAACCATAATGCACAAGTGCAGGTTCTTCTGAGTGCACTTTCTGCTTCTTTGTCAGACCCTTTTCAACGCAATTTCTTGGATGGTTTTTACTTTTCTGGCCTTTCTTCTTTACTGTTTCTGCCACTGCCCTGCTTGATATGTCCAGAACATTTTCTGATTCAGTGCCATCCGTGATGGAAGACAAGGCCATCTTAAGATTCTGAACATCAGGCTGTAGTGTCACAGGTGCGCTGCTAACGCTGGTTTGTTTCTGCAGGATTTGCTCAACCTTGTCGCCAAGTTCTCCCCAAAATTGGTCTAGTACTCTGCTGGACTCCTCACATTCTGATGCCCGGGCAACAAGCCGAACATACTTGGGGCACAAGTGCTGGTAGCGATTAGAAGAAATCTCCAATGATTCCTCTTCTTGAACGGCTTGCCCAGGAACAGGAACCTCCAGTGAAGAGGAGGTCAAACGCCTTGCATATTTGGTCCAGCGCTTCATGATGTACCTATCTGGTATATACTTTATGTCCATAACATCTAGAATCTTGAGAGCATGGCTGCACAGGAAGCCAACCATCTCAAACTTCCCGCACGAGCATGCGACAGTCTGCTCCATAGGGTTCCCATAAACCGTGTATCGACAGTCCTCCTTCTCCACAAGCGAGACGACATACTCACGACACGGGCCGCTCTCATCACGGCTCACGATGTAAGCTGACTGGAACTCCTCATATTCTTCCTGGAAAAGCTGAAAGATCACGCTGGTATAGACCTCGGAAGCCTGTGTCAGAACAGGAGCTCTGATTTTGAGGTAGGGCATCATCAACCTTGAACCGTATTCCATCTCCAACTCTCTGTGCCGCCTATCGCTGATCACTTTCTGAAGATGCCTCAAAAACAGAGCAATGTCCACCTCTGCTCTCAGATGACTGCGCACCTCGGAACTCAGGCGCTCGTTCAACCGTGTGCCTTCCATTCCAGCCGAGAAGATCCCTTTCGTGTAGGGCCTAGCCCACTTGTGTTTCTCCTCGAACAGCCTCTGCAACCACGCGTTGTCACGAAGCTCGTACTTGCTGATCATAGCATCCCATGCAGCGAGAAATCCTGCCTCCTCGCCATACTCTCCGTCGACGCACGCCTTGAACTCCTCGATGAAACTGGCATCGCCTTTAGAAAGCTGACGTATGTTCCCCTTTGCAACATGCTTTATGTGCCATGCGCATATGGCATGGGTCGTCGTCGTGCCAGGCATCGCCAAGGACAGGGCCTCTGCTATTACCGTATCCTGATGCGAAATGAAGGTCTTGGGTGCTCGCCCAGACATGGCGTGCAGGAACGTCTGGAACAGCCACCGGAACGACTCGCAGGACTCATCGTACATGAGCGCCAGCCCGAAGACGACAGGCTCGCCGAAACTGTTGCAGCCGACGAACGAGGCGAGGTGGCGGAGGCTGATGCTGTTCCTGGACACGACGTCGAAGGCGACGGCGTCGCCAAAGTGGGCGTAGTCGGCGACCATCTTGGCGTCGACCCAGAAGACGTTCGCCACCTTGTCCTCGACGTCGAGCTGCATGGCGTGATGGAACCCCGGGTCGGCCAGCGACTGCCGCTGGAGGTGGTTGAGCAGGGCGGCGGCCTCCCCATACTTGATCTCCCACTGCCGCCTGGTGCGCAAGGGGCCGTCTCCCTCGGCGCATGCCGCCCCGGCTGTAGCATCGTCGTCAATGAAATCCGGCGGCGGAGCGGCATTGGGCGGCGAGTGGAAGGGGCTGGGCGGGCCGCGGGGAGCGGCGAAGAGCGGGTGGTTGTGGCGCGGCTGGAAGGCGGAGACTTGGAAGTGGCCGCCGGGCTTGGTGCGGCGGAGGGTGAGGTGCGCGTTGCAGCCGGTCCTGCCGTCCGGCGCGGGGATGGCCGCGGCGCGGGAGAGCCTGGCGGCGGCACGGGGGAGCTTGGCGGTGCTGGCGATGGCGGCGGCGGGCTTGTGGTCCTTGAAGCCCTCGCGGGAGCAGGCGAACTTGCAGGAGGTGACCTCGCCGGAGGTCTTGCTGCGGTTGGTGTAGCGGCGGCGGACGTTGAAGCCGAGCTTGAAGGCGTAGAGGCGGTAGAGGTCGTATGCCTGCAGCTCCGTGTCGAACTCCATGTCCATCCGCGGCGTGCACTCCTCCGGCCGGGCCGCAATGGCCGCGCCGGTGGAGGCATCTCCGGAGGGTGGGCTTTGGCGGTCCTCCGGGCGGGCGGAGGCGGAGGCGGCGGTTCTGGTGGTCTGCGCGGGGGAGCTTCCGGAGAAGGCGGCCGAGGCATTTGGCTCTGGTGGTGGCGGCGGCGGCGTGTCGGTGGCGATTGGGGATTTAGGTTTTGGCGGGGAGGCG
>NC_041392.1:746956361-746957646 GCF_002162155.2 Triticum dicoccoides | reverse complement strand
GGCTCGAGGCTGGTCCTGGTGCGGAGGGGGGGAGGGCGTGATGCGGTGGAGGAGCGGGGGCTGGGAGGTGGCCGCAGTCGGCGGCGGGGGAGCTCATCGCCGGCGCCGCCGCGCAGCGAGGGAAAGGGGAACGGCGCTGTGCGATGTGTGTGAATGGGAAGAGAAAATACGCCTTCCCGCGAGGGAGACGTACCAGCCATCTGGTTGTTTGCTTTTTTTTTTAGACAAATCTGGTTGTTTGCTTCTTTTTTTTTGAGACAAATCTGGTTGTTTGCTGGTTGTAAATAAATGCATGTTTGCATTGGGCTCTCATTCCCCTCCCCTCTCTCCCTCCTTGTCCCCGGCCCGTCTTTCCCCCTCCCCTCCTCCGCCTCGAGCGAGGATGGAAGGGGAGCTCGAGATGTTCTTGCACATACTAGGCGTGGTACAGTTAGTTTGGGCCTTCATACGTGCTGGTCTTTGGCTTTATGACGTTGTGTGGCGACATGTCGTTGGGTGCTCAGCCATGATAGAGACATGGGGAAGGGGGAGGGATCTGGTGGCAGCTAGTTCCAGAACAAGCTCGCGGTGGTGATGGCGCACGTCGATGCTAGTATTACAAAAGGGGTGTAATATTGTTATGAACGTACGACGGATTCCCCGTCCAACACGTCGTACCGGCGTACGGGGAAAATGAATCGTATGCAGAGCAGTTTCGTATTGTTATAGGGTGGAACACATGGCTTGTTGCGGTGGAGGTATCGCTGGACCAAGCGGTCTTACAAACTACTCCCTCCCTCCGTCCTAAAACGCTCTTATATTATACTGTAGGACGGAGGGAGGGAGTAGTTTGGACCCAAGGGCGCTGACAAGATTTGCAACACAGAAAAATCAGAACAATATAAGAGAAACAAGAGGGCAACATGTTATGAGTAAAATCCATGAAATTTGCAGTGTTGAACAACAGCTAACGTGTTGCTAGTTGGACCAATGAAATTCTGGTGTGGCAAGGCAGTGCATAGGAATTCTAAAGGATGAAATTAAATCCCTCCCCCACATTTATTTAAAAAAGAAAAGAAATACTCCCTCCCTCCCCCACATTTATTTTAAAAAGAAAAGAAATACTCCCTCCCTCCCCCACATTCAAAAAAAAAAACTTTTGTAAGACGTCGTAGACATTTATATAAGACAACACCTAAAACAGTTCACTTTTGTAAAACGTTTTAGACATTTAAGACAGCACCTAAAACATATAGTTCAATTTCAGCTGTCTAAAACGACTTACAAAAATGAAGAGAGGAGATAG
>NC_041392.1:746944557-746956093 GCF_002162155.2 Triticum dicoccoides | reverse complement strand
AACATCAAGGAGGGCAAGGCAACATTCAGCAGGGGAGATAATATTCTAGTATCATTGACCAGGCAAAACATGCAAAATCCCAATGCTAACAGGAAAATTGGTGAATCATCATCAGTGATCCCATCATCCATTTACCTGACTAATCCTTTTTACTAGCGATTGATTTGATTATCTATCTCTACCAGAGAGAGACGCAAAACTCTAAAAATGGTTCGATTCCTTCCTGTGCTGTCCGTCCGTGACTATCTACTCTGTCCGATCACTCAACTTCAGCCGATGCATCTGCACGACTGCATCATCATCCTCCTCCTCCTCGTCCAGCCTGGTAAGCAGACCCTTGACGCTTGTTCCCTCCACCCTCCGCCCCATCAAGTTGCCGCTGGCCACGGAGACACGGTGCATGATCATCGCCTCGGCTGCGCGGATCGCCTCTGATGTTCCCCTCATAATCACCTCCCTGCATCACACACCAAATGTTATTAGGTTACATACATACGGTACAGGCGACCTTGTTCCGCAAACTCAACACACACAAAGAACAGAAACTGAGCACAGCAAAACGCTACCTGTCGCGAGTCCCGGGCATGAACTCCCCCTTGCCTGAGATGTCAATCCATGCTCCACTAACCTGAAATCCAAACAACTTATCATGGTCAGGCAAAATATCGAATGCCATACCCATACATATGTATATCAGTTTGATAAGAAGAGGAGAAAGCCAAAAAAAAAAAAGACCTCAACACCAATTAAACCACCATTCAGGAATAATACTTACTGCACCATGCACACATGTTCCTTCCTTCCTAGTGCACATGCTCTGTTGGGGACAGGAGCTTGGCTAATGAATGCCAACGACTTTTAACAGGCCTCACATCTCATGATAACCCAAACAAACCATCATATGACTGACAAACTAGAGAACCTTCTGCCTGCCTTGTACGCGTGATCGACACACGCTAGTCCAGTTCTTCAGTTTCTTTAATATATACCTTCCCATTATATTGGTGCAAGCTTACATAGAAAACCCACATGCATGGTGCCATATACAGTACTGTTCACGAGTAAGGAACACTACTACTACCCTCTTCTTGCTGCAAGTGACTTTGCTTTACTTAAGCACCGCATATATATAGGACCAGATGACGACAGTAACCCAAACAAAACCAGCTTTCCTTAACACAACTCATCTAGGAGGATGCAACACCTCTAGAGAAGTTGGTCAAAAAAAAAAAAATTCCAGGCATGCTGTACAGATACTTCATGTTAGACAGTTAACCACAGGAGAGGGCAATGAGCAGCGCAAGTAGAAAAAGAAAGTGTTACTTGACTGAACAGGAGAGGGCAATGAGCAGCGCAAGTAGATTTTGCAGCAGCTTTGCACAAGGCCCAGACCATTTGGTTAACGGGCATAAACAGTAAATAATGTTCTTCACAAATAATTTTACATCCAGTATGCAAGATTAGCAAGAGATATGTCAAACTTATTTACCAAAGCATGCATGATGACACAAATTTGCACATGTAAATCAGATTAACAGTTCAAAGTCAAACCCACAATTTAGTGAAGTTTAGTTTCCTGATACTAAACTTGGCAATGATGACGAAGCTGACAGCAGTGCTTGCAACAGGACTCGTTTAGTTTAGTTTCTTGATTATATCAAAATAGGTACCCTTTTGATCTCTTGTAATAAATTGCCCACGTGTGCAAACTCTGTAAGTCAAGCAAGTTTAGCTTGCGTTGTTGAGTTGAATCACGGAATGAGAAGCTTTTTATGTTCTATATAATTATCAAGTCATTTCTGTACCCAACGGAAAACTATTTGAGATTAAGAGATGAAATGTTTTCTTGTACTAATGCAGGAAAATATTAGTACGACGATATGTTGTATAGGGCAGACAAACTGTCGGGCATGGGGAGTAGAGCAGGGGGCGTATTGTGTAGCCTGTGAGACATCTATGTTGTTCTTTGCTGGTTAAGATTGAGAGAGCTCTAGTTTAACCATGGTGAGGTGTGGAATCATACCATGGGAAATTTATTTCAAGGGGATGCGTCATAACTAAATTGCGGGTGTCACATTTAAAGGAAAAAAAATGCGCATAAATGTTCAGAACAGGAATTTTAATTTTCATTCATCGCCTTCATCAGTCCGCATTCAGTTACAAGGGGGAGAGATAGATTAAAGTTATAATCCTAATTATATCTAGTAGGCTGGGAAAACAAAGTGTTACTTGACTGTTTGTGGTGAACAAGGATACCTTGCTGATCTCATTGACAATCCTTCCACCACGACCAATAACAGAACCCATATGCTCATCAGCAACAGCAATAGTGACAGATTCTTGGGCATCCTTATTAACAGGTGATCTCATTGGAATGTTTGGCTGAAAAAAATCAAGAGAAAAAAGTTGAGATTTGGCAAAAGGCCCAGACCATTTGGTTAACTGTACATAAACAGTAAATAATGTTCTTCACAAATAAATAATTTTGCATCCAGTATGCAAAGAACAGTAAGAGATATTTCAAACTTATTTACCAAAGGATGCATGAAAAACACCTTTATGTTAGTCAGTTTAATTTTTTGTTACAGACGAAATTAGTAGGCTTAGCATTGCTAGCAATCATTCCAGTTAGGGAGCCAATGTTCTGTAATTTACCAAGTTTCTTGATATGGAACTCCTACAGAGAGTACAGAAAAGAAACCTTTCATAGTGAATGCAAGTAAATTTCGATGAACAGATCATACGTACTGCTAGTTGGTACTCCCTCTGTAAACTAATACAGAGGGAGTACATATAATTTATACATTATATGAAATTGCAGTAAGTTCTTGAAAAAGAAATTGTCAAGCTTGTGGAAGGATGGGGTGAGAATGAACCAACAAGGAACAGTTGATCGATGAGAGCCAAAGATAAGTTGAAATGCATTATGAATGTTCAGGAATCTCTTCTATTCCAGATACTGAACTTGACAATGATGATGAAGCTGACAGCAGTGCTTGCAAGAGGGCCCATTTAGTTTAGTTTCTTGATCATATCAAATATAGGTGCTGTTTGGTTCTCTTATTATAAATTGCCCACATGAGCAAAATCTGCAAGTCAAGCAAGTTTAGCTTGGCTTGTTGAGTTGAATCATGGAATGAGAAACTTTTTATGTACGATATAAAGTCATTTCTGCACCCAATGGAAAACTATTGAGATTAAGTGATGAAATGTTTTCTTGTACTGATGCAGAAAAATATTAGTACGAGATGTGGTGTAGGGCAGACAAACCGTGTAGTGAAAAAATGTGTACCAACTGGCCAAGCACAAGATTTGAGAAGTTTACTGCTTTTAGCAGTAATATTATTTTTGAAAAATATACTGGATGAGGTGGGAAGAGTTATCCAAGGAGATGCTTCCGTAGTGAACAGGATGTGAACTGTCGGCTTGGAACTGCGTGGGGCGTACTATGTAGGCTGCTAGGAGGGTGTGTAGCCTGTGAGACATTTATGTTGTTTTTTGATGGTTGATGCTGATGAAGACTGAGAGAGCTCTAGTTTGACCATGGTGAGGTGTGGAATCAAACGATGGGAAATTGATGTCAAGGGGATGCGACATAACTAAATTTCAGGACAGACAAATGCACATAAGTGTTCAGAACAGGAATTTAATTTTCATTCATCGCCCTTGTTGGTCCACCTTGAATTGCGCGGGGGGAGATAGATTAAAATTATAATCTTAATTATATCTAGTAGGCTGGGAAATATAATATCCAGATTATAAAGATTTAAGCTAGAAACTGGACAAATAATTTGCATGCATTCTCCAGGCTAGAATTACAATGAGGGTTAGGGTAGACAAATAAACTACAATATGATATACCTATTAGATCTAATAAGCAAAGCATTAATAATCTGGTCCCTTTGTTGTATATATTATACAGATTAGAACTAAAACTTGGATCACAGGATGATCTAGTACAGCTATTGCAATTGAAATCTGGTCCAATTGAAGTCATCGGTGGAGCAGGTAATTAAATGTGATAGGAGCTGTAACAGGGTAATCACGTCATGCATGGGGCCACTGTCTGTGCCTAGAATACGAATTAATACAGCTAGCTTGTATACGACGACTTCACATAGAATAATTCGTTTTTATTAATTCAGGGCAGGGATACTGAAGACGGGCGGTGCGGGGTGGAGGAGTTACCGTAGCAGCTGCACATGGAAACAAATAACGAATGTCCTCTAACAGCTCAAATATTATCAGAAACACTGCTCGCAATAGATTATCCAAGGGCCCTGTGATGGTGACCAGCCTGTCGTTGAAGCCATAGGAGATGTTGTGTGGTGAGATCTGAATTGCAGTTTCCGAAGCTTCAGTGAATGACCTAGTAAGTCAGCAATAAAGAAACTCAGACCAGCAAAGGATGGCGAAAACACTAGTGTAGAAAAGAAGCCATGGCCTGACCAGAAGAGCAGCACACAAGGCAAAACAAGGCGGTAAATCCAATCAAGCGTGCATGGCATGGGTACACAAGGCAAAACACACACGCACGGTTCATTAATCAGAGATGCAGCAAGCATAGCGTGATAGGCGATGCGCGAAGTCGACGTACGTGAAACTAAAAGACAGAGAATAGGAGGGAAAACATATATACTTGATAACAGATCCTCCTTTGCCGATGAGCACGCCGCAGCAGGGCTGAGGCACGACGAGCACTAGCGTGGGCTCAGAGTCGACCGCCTGGTCACCCTGCGAGAAGCAATGATCAACTTGAGAGGACGAAATCACCTCACCTGCTCGGGGTCGGGGGATGCAGCAAGTGTAGTTTGTTGTTGCCCTGAACTGAAGAGTGGACAGAGATAGATATATAGGCAGATCGATGTAATACCTGAACCTGGTAGAGCAAGAGCCTTTGGAGCAGTAGCTCCATGGCGTCCATGACCTGGCTGAGGAGGCCATGGACGAGCACGACCCTGCGGTCGGTGCCGGGGAGGAGCTGGTCGTGGCGGGAGAGCTTGACCCGGGCGCCGGAGCGGGCCTCGACAGCGGCGACAGTGGAGCCACCCATCCCGATGATGAGCCCGGCCTGGGCGTGGGTGACGAGGAACCTCGCGTGCGTCCGCTTGTTCACGCCGGCGAGATCATCATCATCTGGTTCCCAGCCGCACGTGTGTTCATCGTCAGAAGGAGAGCAATCGGATTGGCAAATGGAGTCTGTCGAACCACGCGCAAAGCAGCAGGTGTGATGAGCTGCTCAGGAGGGGGGAATGCGGCTGGGTACCTTTGTGACCGTGGGAGGAGACGGCGGAGGACGGCGGCGACGGATCCACGGCGCGGGGGGCGGACCCGGCCTTCCCGGCCTCCGCGAGCGACAGCAGGGACACGGCGCGCGTCAGGTCGTCGTCGTCTGGGACCGGGACCGGCGGAGAGGAATCGAAATGCGTGAATCAAATCGAATCGAACTGAAGTGGATCGGCACCGATGCCGCCTGCGGTTGGGGCTTGGGAGCGGAGGGGGCGAAGGCTACCTTGGTCGGAGACGGTGGAGTCCGGCGGCGACGGCGAGGGTTCCATGGCGGCCTTCCCGACGACGCGCCCCTCCTCCGCGCGCGTGGGCGGCGGCTTGTCGCTCCCCCACCCGCTGCCGCCTTCGCCGTCGTCTGGGTCCGGGACGGGTGAAGGTGAGCGGCCGTCGTCGGCGGCGGGATCCATGGCGGCGCGGCGCGTAGAGGGGGACGGAAAGGAAATGGGGGTTGACTCCTGTTGACTGCTTCGTGGCTTCCCTTTTTTCTTCTCTTTTTTATTATTGTTGTTTATGCATTGTTTATCCATTAAAATACCAAATCCATTTTCAGATGTTTTTCCCAACAAACTTGATCCAAGTGTTTTTTCCCTCACGACTCCACGCGACTGCAAACCTAGCGCCGCCAGGAGATTGGTTTACCATCCATCGGTGGTGGGGGAGATTGCTGTACCTACACATGTGGATAGTTTTAGGCCAAAGCAGCTTATCTTTTTAGGCTGTTCATCGTTTTGGCTTCGGCGACAGCGCTAAATAAAGTTTCTTCAAATCCTACTCCGACGAGGCGACTAGTCCTATCATTGGGAATGGGTCCGGAATCCATGCTGTTCAAGCAAGGACGGTGCGGCGGCGGCGGCAACATCCTCGTGGTGGTGCTTGGGAGATAGTCCGAGAGCGGATGCGGATTGTGATCTGCGTCGGCGGCATCTGCAAGATGGTGGAACGTGGATGTCAGGTATGGTTTCCTCCTCCAGTGTCTTTGTCATGCAAGGGTTTCAGATCCGGAGTTTGATGGCTTGTCTGGGGTGTTGCCACGGTTTGCTTCGTTTAACGGTAATGGATTCGCCTTTGGACGACCGGAGCCGCGTCGGCTGCTGACGTCTGGATGACGATCATGTTCTTCTCTGGGTCCGCGTCGACCCGAGCCGCGTCGGCTGGATGACGATCATGTTCTCCTCTGGGTCCGGGTCGACCCGAGCCGCGTCGGCTGGATGACGATCATGTTCTCCTCTGGGCCCGGGTCGACCCGAGCCGCGTCGGCTGGATGACGATCATGTTCTCCTCTGGATCCGCGTCAACTGCTGCCGGCTAAACGATGATCATGTTCTCTTCTGGGTCCGCGTCGGCTGCTGCACGCCTTCACCTTATCCTAGTGGACGCACCAGCACTAGACGGCGCCCGCCTTCGTCTCTTCGTTTCGCCTCCCGTCGCTGCCACCGGTTTCATTCTCTGAGTTACCGTTGTCTTCCTCATCCCGGCTTGCGGGTGCACCGCGAGTCGGGACAGTAGGCCTCCGAAACCGCACAGTCCTGTACGGGAGAAGGGTGATAAGGTTTTTGGGGAGCGCTCCGCGCGACTACTGACTTCTTCATCACGGACTCCGACGACTACTTCCCCGACGTCGACGACATGGCTGGAGAGGATGTCGACCCCAAGTCCAGTGCTTCTGCTGCTGCTGTCCCGTACGTATTTATGCTCTTTCTGTTAGACGTCTTGCCACAGTTCTTTGCTCTAGTTTCTGCCCTACATGTGTTAGGTTGTATTTCATATATGCAACTTGCTATACTGTCTGCTCTAGATGTGTTTAGTTACAGTTCATATGTAAAGTTCCTATTTACCTTCTATTTGTCAAATCGCATGACTTGCTTTATCACTGCTATACTAATCGTGCTCTATCTAGTATTTCTGTTAATAAAATCATTCGGTAAATTGCTCATATTTCCAACATTTACAGCCTGGTTTTTGCAAAAAAAAACTGGGGTACAATTAAGAAAGATATCATTGCCGCTGTACGGAGATTCTTTGAGGATGGTTGGATGCCCGAGGGGGTCAATGACACGGTTATTGTACTCATCCCAAAAGGAAGGAATCCACAAAATCTGAAAAGCTTCAGACCCATCAGCTTATGCAACATGATCTATAAGGTCATTTCTAAGTGTTTGGTGAACCGGCTTCGGCCTTTGCTTGACGAGCTAATCTCAGAAACGCAAAGTGACTTCATTTCAGGGAGACTAATCACTGATAACATCATCATCGCTTTCAAGTGCTTCAACAAAATTCAGCATAGTAAGAATCCTAACAATGCTCACTGTGCATATAAGTTGGACTTGGATCGTACTAGCTAGCTAACCAAAGTATAGATACTATATGTCGATCGTATGATGACACGAATCGTTCGACTTTCTTCTTCTTTCCAGAATCCTAACAATGCTCCATCTAGTCTAGGTACATTTCTCCTCGTTCGCTTTCCTGCCTTTTGAGTTACATGCAACTACGACTTAACAGTACGCTTTATATACTTTACTGCCAGCTGAGTAGGTCTCTTTGAGGCCGAGCGACCTGGTGGCCGTTATCTAGGCCATGTGTTCAGACGTTGTGATTTTTTTGACAAAACATAAATTTTATTGACTCAAAATAAAGCATCAAAAGGATACAAACACAATAAGCACACCCGGCCTCTGCATATTTAGGATACACACAACCAACACCAACGCACGTACACAAGAACACGCCATAAAAATAGCAAAGTCAAATAAGATCAAAGCTATATATAAGCGAGAAAAAAATAGAGCGATCAGATCCACAATCTACAAACTACATCAGTGATCATATCCGCACCAATCATCTTATGACATCACACAAAGGACGAGGTTCTTCAACAGCAACACCTTCAGAAAGGGAGCGATGCTCAATCGCCTGTCATCGGATCCAACCACTCAAGGTCAGTATCTATGTTTTCATCTTGAAAAATCAGTTCGAACATATCCGAGCAATGCCTTCAACAAGGCCACGACGTAAAACCATCGTCATTGTCAGGCATAACCAACTCGGGTCACCTAGGCTTTTGCCCCGGAGCTCGAGACCGGGTGCTCAAGAAGCACCACCATCAAATCAGTCATGTGTTGTCGCCATCACTTTTCCACGATCCCAGAAGCTATATGCGATGTGTGACCGCCGCCGCTGCACCGCCACCCCTCTGTATCAAGTCGTCATCCATACTTTGCATCTCACTGTCGAAGCAACCACCGGATTTGGAATGATAAACCTTCACGAAGACCTTTCAGTGGCCACCACAATCCACAGTGAGGCCGCTACCGGGATGAGATTGCCCAGCCGCCGACGGAGCCCAGCAGGCAGCATGGCGTTGGATCTCGGTGTAGCAGCCACACCGACGACGGCTGCCGCATCCCATCCATGGTGCCCCACCTCCATGACGGGCTAGCCGGCATCACAAATCGCCGAAGCGATGATGAGATCCGGAGCGGTGAGGCTGTGTGACAGCAACTCATGTAGCTTGGCGAATGATGCCGAGCGCCGCTCCCGGCATACATGTCGCGGCACAGACAAATGAGGCTGTCCGTGTATGGTTTTGGGGTTAGGGATGCCCTAACTACGACACTGTACTTATATACTATTCCCTCCATCCCAAAATTCTTATCTTAAATTTGTCTATATACGAATGTATCAGTATCTAGACAAATTTAAGACAAGAATTTTGGGACGAAGGGAGTACTACATATGAGAGAAGTATTACGTACATCACACATGTGTGTATATCACGGTGAATGATATATAAGATTTTAGTGCTTTTTGAGAAAAAAGTAGACTATTACGTCCACACCGTTTGAACATATGAAAATCCAGTCGTATAGTTACTTTGAAAGAATTTTTCGCAAAAGAAAAAGTTATTTTGAAAGAGAAAGTCGTATATGTACTTTTTTTAAGCAAAATGGCAACGAGGTTAGTCTTTCTAGGGGTGGGGGACGAGGTGGTAATATAATTAACCCCCCTCCCCTACTGGTTCCGTAACGTAGTGCGTATAGGGTTTTTTTCTTAAGTCAAACTTCACAGGCTTTGACCAAGTTTATAAAAAAAAACTATTACTATCTAAAATACGAAATATATAAAATATGAAACTACATCTTATCTATATATATATATATATGCCCCCGGACCCGGAGAAGATAGCTGAGTAGTACGTAGATAGATTAGATTAGGGCCCATGGCTGCCGGCGGCGTGCTGTACAAGAGGACACCTCCTCCGGAACCCCAAGACAAGGAGGGTCCTCGTCTTCCTACCTCGCCGTCGTATGAGTGCTATCCAGAGTAATTAGTTCCTTAACGCATTCTCTTTATTAATGGCCCAATTATATATACATACTATTAACCTACCTAGGTTTGGGAGCACAGCCACAGCGGATCATCTTCCTGCCGACGCCATCAATGGCTACAACCTCCTCAACACCCACCACCGCATAGATGTTAGTGGCATTGTTGTGGCGATGAGTGATTTAATAAACATTCATACCGCATAGATGTAATCTGGCTTATTTGGCTTTTGTGAACCCTCTTCTTCTTAATTACGAACAAGGCTATAGGTAACATATACAAGGATCTATCGATAGAGGTTTATCTCTTTCAGGCGCTCGGCCGAAAGATACATCATGCATGGATGGAGAAGAGAAGGAAAAGAGAAGAAGAAGAAAGGCTAAAGCTAAAATGCATGCTGCACTAGCTAAAGTACCACAAATCACAAATGCACGCCTATCTCTCTTTCCATTGATCCTTTAAATTTCCTTCCTTTCCTGCATGCTACCTAGCTCACATATCACAAATGTACATCTCTATGTTGTTAGCAAATACTATTACATAGTTTTATTCTTTAGGTCTTCAAAACAAACCTTTATCTCATGGTTACACCACCTTTCACAAGAGCAAGACATGGACACTTACAGCTTGCGACCAGGGGAGGCTGGAGCCAGAGCTGCCTACCTAGTCCTCGACGCGGCTGGCCGGTTGTTTGACATAGGTCGACGGAGATCTCGTGCATCGACCGCGGTGACGGCTCTTGGTTGGTCCTCCGTGGTGAAGTCGGAGTCGTTTTCCACTTATCGGAAAGACCAGGTCCCTGCGATATCTATATCTACATGCGTTTGCTGCCGGCCAAGAGCATGAGCAGAGCCAGCCTAGCCAGCCAGTGTACGTCCGCTGCCGATGATTTTATTTCTATTTTGAGATAGCTCACACAAGTTGTTTTTCTTAATTCATGTCAGCTAGCAACGTTTTTATAGAGCACCACGTCAGCAAGCTACGTGCACATATGGGATTCAGTTTGGTCTCAAGGTTTTCTTCTCAATTCGTGTTCTGATTTTTGTGGGATTTTCTAACCTATTTCTCATTTTTATGGTTAGCCCGTAATGTATAGTATGATATGTGGCTACCTCTCTTTACCCTACCATGTTTATTTCCTTCTTTTGCATAAAGATTTATAGTATTCTGTAATTTTTTATTTGTTGCCTCTTTCTCCAACAATGATGAAATGTTTATTTGCTTCAGAAAGGCACTGCACACATGCTTTTGAAATCTTTGTTCATCGATGATTCAGTTTCTTTGCTGCATGTTTGTAAAATTGATCACAGGAAAGTATCATCGCTTGGACATCAAAAGCAAATTTTTGACGCAGAGATTAGAGGATTTCAGCTGCCTGCGATGGTAGATACATTTTTGTGAATGGAAGAGCAAAGTGAATTTCAACCTTTTTGAAGCAAAATGGGTGAAATTGGATGAGGATTGGAGATGGCGTGTAACCTACTTACACATGGATGGTATGCTCGTCATCTTGCATGCATCTTGTATGCGGAAAGGCTCTTTGGTGTACGTAGTGGCAGTAGCATGATAGAAAATAAATAAATAGAAGTCACAGTTCAAACTGAATAAGGTTTATTCTGTCTTATGAATACAGTACCGTGGAAACAATCATTATTATGCATATCAGGATGGCTGATCTACGCAACGCTCTATTACCAGCTTAATTTATGTTAATAAACAATGGTAAAAATTGCTATAGGTGATGCTCATTGGCCATGCTCGCCACCACAGCCACTCCCATTGCCGTAGCCATAGCCTTTGCCACTTCCATGCCCAAAACCATCACTGCCGCCTCCACCGCTGCCTCCTCCACCGCCGCCGTTCATACCACCACCACCTCCCCCTCCACCGCCGCCTCCTCCACCACCGCCGTTCACGCCAC
>NC_041392.1:746940458-746944256 GCF_002162155.2 Triticum dicoccoides | reverse complement strand
ACCACCACCTCCCCCTCCACCGCCTCCTCCTCCACCACCACCTCCCCATCTACCGCCGCCTCCTCCACCACCACCTCCCCCTGTCTCTCTCTCTCTCAAGAGAAGAAACCACCTTCCAACCATCATCGAAAGCAAGGGAGCAAAGCAGAGCAGGTGAGAAATTGAACAAGGGGAACCAAGAGCAAACGCACTTACAGCTACGATACCAAGAAGGGAGGTCGCCTTCTTCCTTCCTTCCTCTCCTGTGCGATGCAATGCCACCACCAGCCCAACAAGAAGCTTGTGATATAGAGGACGGAAGGAAAGGCTTGCTTGCTTGCTTCTTCTTGCTGTTCGTGGTTGTCAGCTGCAGCAGCTCATGTCAGATCATATATGCAGTGCACATGCCAAAAACCAAAACAAAAATACATAAAATAAAGCAAGCAACACTGCAATTTGCAGAGCAGAGGGGCTCACTTCCACGTGCCGCACTTATTTGTTCACCAGAGCAAAACAGAAACAATAATCTGACTTTTCTGAATCCTTTTCTTCTCATCAACATGATTTAGGTAACATACATACATATACATGGATGGATCGATATATAGATAGATAGGGGTATATCTGTTTCAGGGGCTCGACCAAAAGATGCATCATGCATGCTGCACTAGCTAAAATGCATGCTGCACTCTCTAGCCAGCTTAATCATAAAGTGCAAAAAAGAAAGGAAAAAAAAGGAAGAAACCCTAAAGCTAAAATGCATGCTGCACTAGCTAAAGTACCACCTAGTAACTATACGTATAAGTTATTAAAAAAAACCTAGATCACATATCACACATATCTATGAATGTTAGCATATACGTGCTTATTATCCTTTACGTCTTCACAACAAATCTCATAACTACAACACCTTGCACGAGACAAGGACTTGGAGACTTGAATGGGAGGTCTGAGCCGGAACCTCCTAGCTAGTCCTCGACTTGTCTGGTCGATTGTTTGGCGTACATTTTTTAAATGAATATATTAATATCGCGAAGATATCAATTACACCCGGACCCAGCCTCTGCGCCAACAAAATGTCTCGAAGACATCCAAGATGCAAACAACCCGAAAAGAGAAAAGAAAGAACCACAGTGATCAACTCCTCTCAACAGCAGCACGCAAACCACCACCAAAGACAACACCCGAAAACATAAAATATCTTCAAATGCAACACCTTCAAGAAGGAAACAGTGCACAATCTCCTTCATGTAGTGTACGGGGGCATGGTCGGCCCTTCTGTTGAACAGACTGTTAGGTTGCCAAATAGTTCACTTAACTTTCATCTTATGTTTCAAATAATTCACTTAACTTCTGAATTATAGTTTGTCATTCACGGCCTACCCGTACCACCGGTCCACGCCGCTGCGGCCGCGGCAGCAACACTACTACCAGTACGGCTCCGCCCCGAGCACCGGCGACTCCTGCTCCATCATGTGACTGCCTGATGTACGTATGCATCATTTCTGAAATGCACTACATATGTATGCAGTACTGTACCTTCAGTTCTATTAGATATCATTGAGCAATTGAGTTTGTATGTACAAGCAGGGTTGATTTACTTTCACTATACCCTGCCGCCATTTTTGTCACAAGACTGACACGCTATATTTATCTATACATATTTGAGTTTTCTTAATAATTTGATTATCTCACCGCTCAACTGATGGAGCTTGCAATACACGATCCAGTTAGAAACATAGAAGGGAACAAATGATGGAGCTTTCTCCCTGGGCTTTCCATCAAACAGGTAGGGTGCAACAGCAGAGGCCGGTGGCATTCTGATTGGCTCAAGGAATCACTAATTCAGTGCAAAGATATTATATGCAATTGTAGAAATGCAGTGAAAAAAGATAAATTCAGGCAGCATCAAGCTTTCAGACACCTACTTCCTGGAGTAGCTAATGTAAAAAGGGAGCGAATCTCAAATCAGTGGCAGTTGTACTAATCGGTGGCCACTTGCAGTTTTTATCATGGATATGAATGCATTTGTAATACACGGGATACAAATCCAATTGCCTGGAATTATTATCGCCGGGTGTATTTCAATTTTAGAGATGAAGCGGTAGCCAATTATATATGTGGTGTTTCAAGCAGAAACTAAGTTAAATGTACATAATTTCATCCCAATCGGTATTTGTAAACTGTCCTCACAGAATAATAGCATACGTTACTTGAAAAACTTAGGTATGTCAAAAGTTATTGCAAATCTTTGAAGATGTTTAACTGTATGCAACATCTATTATATCACTAAGCACAATCATTTGAGGTGTCCAATTAGAATTGGGAACCTGATTTTGATCAAGTCAATAATTTCTCAAAGCTCTCATTCAATTCTTTTTTACTATAAATTATGCTTTCTAATTTTGAAGTCCTCACAATTGATTAAGGTGTCCAATTGAAATTGGGTCACCTGATTTTGACTAAGTCAACAATTTCTCGAAGCTCTCATTCAATTCTTTTATACTATACACCATGCTTCCTAATTTTTAAATCCTCACAATTAATTGAGATCTTCAGTTTAGAACTTGGTCTTTTGATTTTGACCGGGTCAATAACTTCTTAAGGAGCTCTCCCATTTAATTATTCTAATTCACCATATTCCCTAATTTTGAAGCTCTTTTATTCGATTAAGATATTCAATTTTGAGTTTGATTTACGATTTTGATCAGGCCAATGATTTTTCAAATCAATCAACACCAACGGCTAGAAAAACATATCAACCCCGTGCACCCTCTTACCACCTAGAAAAAGAAGCGCCACCATGTGATGATACTATAGTACTAATATAGTACATGTAGCCACCGACGTAGAAATTTACCCACAAAAGTATGAGTTGATTAGCGCATAACACATAATCACATCATGAAAGGCCCACCAAATAACCGCATTATAAATAACCATAAAACACACTGCATCGCCTCCCCCATCCGCCAAACTAGATATTCCATCGGTTCCAAAATACAAGGGGTATTAGTTCTTTGTAATGTCAAATTTCTTTAACTTTGACCAAGGTTTAGAGCCAAAAATATCAACATCCACAATATTAAGCCAAAAAATTATGGAAATTCATTTCATGATGAATCTAATAACATCAATTTGATATTATGAATTTTGATATATTTCTTCATAAATTTGATCAACCTTAAAGAGGTTGGATTTCCAAAATAGTAATACACCTTATATTTTAAAACAAAATGAGTAATTTTTTTTGACAATCTCAACAACACCACTGGTGCAGCAAAGCGCACCCAACATTTCTAGTCTAGAGCTATATCTAAGAGAAAGAAAGTCCGAACTGTGTACATCACAATCCGGCTCACGAGTGGGATAGTCGGCCGGGCTCCCAGCAGGAAGGGCCCCACCACAAATGTGCGCGCCAGCAGACGCAGAGTAACCGCGAAGAGCGGAAAGGGTCATCAAGGCACTGCATAATTCTTTCAAAAGAGATGAGGCGCGCTGCTAGCCACTCCTCCACGTCCCATTCATTGTAAATACTAGGGGGCACGACCTACTTGAGGCCATTTGAGCCAAGGCTTTTTTTGTTTTCTTTTCTTTCATTTCATTTCCTTTTCTTCTCCGTTTTCCATTCCTTTTTGCATTTTGGTTCTCCATTTTTTGTTTTTCTTATGTTGTTTTCGTTTCCACTCTACATTTCCATATATGCCAATTTTTTTAATAAATGATCAACATTTTTTGTACTACCTCCGTCTCGGTGAATAAGTCATTCGCGTAGTTCTAGGTCGACGATTTAACTATCTAAATATGCATTATATGTGA
>NC_041392.1:746927113-746939832 GCF_002162155.2 Triticum dicoccoides | reverse complement strand
ATATTTAGAAACTACATCCGTGTAGAAATCTAGTGATATACTTTCATGACATATAACACATATTTATTTCTTCAAATCGATGACCTAGAACTACGCGAGTGACTTATTCACCTATGCAGAGGTAGTATACACGTTCAACATTGTCCGAACACTTATTCAACATCTTTTGCTTGATCAACAATTTAATACTTATTTCAACATTTTTTTAAATATGTCGTTCAATATTTTTCAAATACATAATCAATATTTTTATATACATGATTAACATTTTTTGAAATACTTGTTCAACATTTTTTCAAATACTTTTCCAGCTTTTTTATATACATGATCGATATTTTTGCACATACTATTTCAACATTTTTTTCAAATACTTGTTCAACATTTTTTAAATACTTGTTCAACATTTTTTTCAAATTTTGTTTGAAAAGTGTTTTTGTAATATATATATATATATATAATTTTAAAGTATAATAAAAATAAAAAGGAAAAAAGTGAAAACAAAAAGCATGGAAAAAAACGAAACAGAAAACAGGCTGCTGTTTTCTGTGTGCGTGGGCCGGCCCAGCTGGTGTTCCCTTCTGCAAAGGGTCACTCCTGGCTCGCTTAGTGCGAGAAATAGGGGTGCCCGAAAACCAAGGGGTTTGCACACCTCAAGCAGATCCCCGTTGTGGCACAGGCTACCGTCACTAGATAATTTATGTGGATATGCTTTTAGATAATTTATGACCTTACTGTCAGCTTGTGCTTCTGATTCATCTCTTCTATGACTGGCGTAATTTTTCTCATTTTGTATGCATCATGGTGTATTGGTATTTAGACCGGTTAAAATCTGTTGTTTCGTGTTAAAAGAGAGCGTACAAATTATTTATTTGTTTTTCACTATTGTTGAAGAAGAATATATATGATCCTGCTGATTATGTGATTATCTTGTTGGTACGAGTTTGACTGTGAGTGGCTGCTTGCTAGGAGTGGCATTTCAATCAAGGTAATTGGACATTTAAATATTTTGCCAGACCAATGATATCTGATCACTTACAATCTTACATACACGGAGTTAGCATGTAAGATTATTGCATGGATTTAATTTTCATTCCTTGACTATCCACTTTTGCAAGATACACTTGCTGAAATCTTTGCCATGTAAACTCACAACTTTGTCTCAACCCATATTCCATCAAACCGGATAAATAGGGGAAAATACTACAACATGATAAATTTATTGTGAGATGCAAGCTACCATGCCTCAAACTGACGGTGTAGAGTATGTCACTCCCTTGGACACCGCCACAAACATTCGACCAAACATATTAGAATTAAATTACTAGCACACATTTAAAAGTGTAAGTAAAAGTTTATTAGCACACATTTAAAATAGTGTATGTGGTAGATGGCAATCCCTCTTGGTCGCTGCATGCATGCCCAAACTTCTTTTCCAAAGACAATGCACGCCCAAACATATAGAGGAAAAATTTATAATTAAACAAAATAGTTCATTTTATATAGGTTTAAAAGATGCATGATGCACACCTGCCAGTATTTTAAAACACATGCATATATCGCCAGGTAAACCCCGGCGGATAGTGCATATACAAGCCAATACACATATACACAATGGAAAAACTAGCACAAGAGAGGCATGCCTGCATGCAAACTCTCTAGAGGCCACAATGAGAAATTAAATACGGCACAAACCAATATACGGGTCACCATATATCGAACGACCGTCTGATGGATGATTAATTTATGCACGCACACACATATATCTATGTTGTCTTGGATCATCAGTACTTCCACATGTCATCCATACCCATGTTCATCGATGAGGTCTTGCCAACTGCTGTTGCGGCGGCGTTCCCCTGGTAGTTGTTGCTCAGCCCGGTCACAGCATGTTCCTGTGACACCATCGACGATGGCCCACACCCAGGCTCAGCCCCGACCATGAAACCCTGATCTGCACCCACATACATCATCATCTGCTGATGTTGTTGGTAGAACGACAATGGTGGTGTTGGGTCTGACATCATCTGCTGGTGGTGGTTCCCGATGTAGTGGTCATTCATAATAGGAAGCGCCATGCTACCCATTATCGATGAGCCAGCACCGATGTCGCGCAATTGGTATGGAGAAGTTGTAGGAAGCAACATTGGATTTGCTAGCGATGACGACATCTCATAGCCCATGAGAGGAGGCAATGTATCTAAGTCGGCGAACCCTGCTGATGTTCCGCTCCGATGGACATTGGCATGACATATGACGGCATCACCACCTTCTTCAGTCCGGCGCTCTTATGGAAGATCCTACAAACCACCCAATGTTCCTACAAGCATACATAAATTAAATAAGTGCAAATCAACTATGATCAGTAGCATGCCCCAGGTGTGACTCTTTTGTCACAGATGCCGATCACTTTGTCATTCACTACTCACGTCCAACACATATATCCCATAACTTGGGTATTTTGGCGGCCCTGTCCAAGTGCAAACCTCTGGAAATGGGGACACAGTGACTCCCCTAGGCCTCGATTCCAACATTTGGCCTCTGTCGACCTTTCCATCCTTTAGAATATTTAAGACTCATGAAACGCTACGACATTCCATTGCAGTATTTACTCACCTCGGTCTACTATCAAGAACACTACTGATGGTTTCCCTCTTTTTACCCATACATTCAAGTAACCTACTCAAGGAGGCCGCTATGTCATGGCCGCTTTATCTCCCCTCATGCATCGGTGCAACCTTGTAATTCTTGCCATGTATTGGCGACTTAGAGTAATATTCAAGTGGGGATTCTCCCCCTGATTGTTCAGAAAAGGTGGCTAACTAGCTAATGGCATGTTAAGAATTCATGACTACTACTATATACTATAAATTTATTATATACCTTGGAAGACGCGTTGGTGATGGTGACGGTGCGGGTTGCGGTGGACGGGTTGGAAGTTAGCTGCTTGTTGCTCTCAAGCCTATACTCATGCATGATCCAGTTGGTCTTCTCCCCCCTAGGTGCCCTGCCCTTGTAGAAGACGAGCGTCTTCTTCATGCCGATGAGTGTGAGCGGCGGGTGGAAGATCTCCTTGTCCTTTCCGGTGGCCTTCCAATAGCCAGCATTCTTCGCCTGGTTCGTTCGTATCCCGGTGGGGTACTTGCGATCCTTTCGGCAGTAAAAGTACCACTCCTTTTCCCCCATCTTCGCCTTCTCCGGTAGCTCCCATGGCTCGTACTTGTTGAGGTTCACATCCTCAATCGCCGCAGCGACGAAGGCTTCATCGAGCACCTTGGGGACCACATAGAATTTTATGATCTCCTCATCCGTTGGGTGGAACCTAAACCCCGGCGGTAGCTCCAACTTCTGTTGCTGAACTTGAAGGTGGTCTGTCATGGTGGAGGCTTTCTCTGCAATGGATTCTAGGGTGATGGCAATATTGGAGGCAATCATAAATATGTAAGTAACGAAGGAAGGAATTTAATAAGCTATGGATATCCATGGAGGCGCTTAAATAGGAGTAAATACGTGTACTAGCAAGGCGCTTGCTAGAGAAGTCTTGAATTTTTTTTGCCTTTTTTAATTTTGTATCTAGTGGCACTCACTATGGATGGATAGATAGATTGCTTCCTCATCTTTACAACTATGCATTGTTTGTCCTGTTGGAGGTGCCACACCCTTGTGGTGACAAGTAGCTAGGTTTCTCCAACCTCTCCAAGCCATGACATGCCAGATTGTTCTCATTCTTGTTAATATATGAATATGTGCTCTTCGTGCTACCCCTACTCGTGTCATATGCATGCTTCTGTTTCTGGTGTTTGGCTTTTTGATGCAAGGCAAACAAACACTCACATTTGTCTCGCTAGCTGGATGTGCATATGTAGCACTGCCGCTGTTTTTTGTGATGTTTGATCTAGATGTATCGACCTATAAATACTATATATCACCTACCACACGTTTATAAAAAACCATGTGTGTTTCGTAAGTCTATGACCCCTCTACACCCAGCCATAGTTCACCATTAATTGCTAGAAATACATGGAAGGATAATTCTCAATGCCGTGGTGCCTATGGGTGTGAAACACAACCAGGGTCACATTGCTCGTGCAGGCCCGCATGCAGCATGCGCGGCCATGACCGATCTTTATCTTCCGCTGCGTAAAACCATGGCCTTTTGTATCTGTTACCACCGCTACGACTGAATTCCTTCATGCATACGCATGATTTGTCTGGAGATAATCATCCGTTACATGTTTTTTATCTGCTTTCCAGGGTGCCTTGTACTGGTGTGTACACAAATGTGCGCCACACATCCTAGATACTTGCCTTTTCTAGAAAACCCGGCACGGGATATATGGATCAACCCAGCAATCAAGGTGGACATGACTATGTGCTTATCAACTGGATGCTTGGCCATATCCCAACCTTGCATGCATCTCCTCGTGCCCAGGCAGTTTCTAAAATTAATGATCAAGAGACTTTTATGGGTTTAACTTTTGCATCTAAAGGTGTCATGACCTTCTCATCAGAAGTTATGTAAGAATAAGAAGGGATTGTTGTTTAGAATGTCTGATTAGGAAATTAAATAGTGATGCTGTCATTTTGGTATTATTTACTATTGAATCCACACTTCATAAAATTGTGACATGTTTACTATGCTCGAATTTCGCTTGGGGACAAGTGAGGTCTAAACTTGGGGGAGCTGATACGTCCATTTTGCATCACTATTTCTTATTATAATTTACTCTTTATCAATGATATTTTGCACATTAAAGCACAATTCTAATGCCTTTTCCTCCTTCAATCTACATGTAACACATGTAGAGGGAAATTCACAGTAAATCACCAGACAACTGAGAACATGGTCAAAATAAAGAACAGAAGAAAAAGTATTTTTTTAAGAGCTCCAAAAGGCCTGATTTTTTGTTTTTTTTATTTTTTTTCCTGAAGAAATGGAGCCAAAGGCCAAAACATGGACCGCATAAAAATATAAGTGTCTAGCATTGCAATTTTGATCTTTAGTATTGACAAAATCAATTTGAATAACCACACACTCTTGTGCTTGCCGATTTAGTGATTTCGGAGGTATCTTCAGAAAACGCGTTCGAGTTGCTCTGGACATTTTGCTCTAAGGAGACACACCCATCACCATAAGATTGCTCATAAAGTACTACTTGTTGAGGATAAGAGGAAGAAAAAGTATACTCGATGTTCACCATATTCTAAAGCACTCTGTGAGTCAAAACAACGAGTTAACAAAGAAAAGATATATTAGCGATAATCTGTCAATTTGGCAGTTTTATAAACAAGCAGGATCAAGCATCAGCATTGTATCGGTAGCATCTCAAATATGACAGAAGTACATCGTCTTACATTATTATCATATTCAGGAGCCATCTCTTCTGTGGAGTCCTGATAGTATCCCAAATTCATCGACCAAGAAGGCTGATAATATGTTCGAATGGCCTGTCGGGTATGTATTGTATGCATAGGGCTGTATCGCACATGACTGCTCCAAATGATCAATATTGTGCTCACTTTTTTAATCAATAAATATTGGTTTGGTTGGCATATGTTAATAAGTTCCATATATGGCGTGTCTGCTAAACTCGATGCATATAGGCAACAAAACTGGTAATATTAAGGTGAGCCGCTGGGTTTAGATACATTCTAGTCAGCAAATACTTATCAGCGACAGGAATAGTGGTGCGCATGTCATGTGGTTCAGCTAGCGCTCCATGTCAGGTACAATATCTGAAAAATTCATGCTACATCAACAAGTACATAATCAGCAGGACTTTGAAAGCATAATTATATTAAAAAAATTGTGATGGACAATATCCACTCATAACGAAATACATTGTAAGGACTAGGTAAGAACAATGCAAAAACAGACGTATATTAATGTGCTTCCGCTAATTTTGGCTGCAACACAAGAAATTAGACAACGTTTATTATATAATGATGAGATCACGTACGATATGATGTCTGGTTATCACGGAGGTCTGATGCGCAGGAGTGATTCCACATACGGCACCGTGTAGTGGGCTACAAAGAGCGCACCAATGTTGATTTTTCTGCCATTCCGGAGATCATACAACATGTCACGTGGCATGTTGATTACTTCTTCAAGGGATCCATCACGGAGATCACACCGGAGAAGGATGCACGCATCAACGGTGATGAATATCTTGTCCCGTTCAGTCGACGCGCAAGCAAAGGCAAGAAGCATTCTTGGTATCGGCAGGCAGACTCGGCGGCATAGTGACCAAGCCAGATTTGGTCCATCTTCCGCCAACCAAACCGAAATCTCCCACGGAGAGGTAGAGTGGATATAGCATAACTTTTCACCTAGCGCCGATAGTGAATCGTTCCCGCCTAGATAATCGCTGCACGGAGGGTTAGGGTGCACCGTAAATGTTTCATCAAGTAAACTGAATCGAAGGATGACGTTCGAGATAACCTTTGCAGGTAGTAGCATGGACTTGAGAGCACTCCAAAAGAAGGCCCCCGGGAGACAAATCGGGGTCCTGGCCTTGATAGGGTATGGCGGATCCACGGTGGCCTTCCATACCAAAGCTTCTTCCTTGCCGACATCACCACCGAATGTCAAGATCTCATGTCCGCAGCTGTATTCTCTAATGGTGCCTCCTTCTTCCACATCCATTTGTGGAATATCTCTGTAGGAGCGGATGAAGTGCCTGGCCACCTTGTAGGCGCCACTCCAGGGATCAAAGCCAAAGGCGACCCTGTGCTCATGGAGAAGGCTGGGGCTTCCAGGCGGCAACTCAACAAACTCTCCAGTGGCCGGGTTGCAGATGAAAATTTTCCCCATCAAGGCAGGGATCAAGATGAGGCCGTCGCAGTGGAGAGGAATGCTGAACGCCGGGACCCCATAGGGCTGAAACTCCTTTCGGACCATAAGCTCGGCGCACTTGCTTTCGCCTGGCTGGAAGCTGAAGATGTTGAGGAATCGAGAGGCCTGGTACTTGCGCGGCACCACGACCATGGTCGACCTTGAGAGCTCCAGGCGCCTGCGGACGAAAGGAGTGCTGGTTAGTGTGGCGCGCCATGACTTGCAGACGGCTTGGAAGCATAGGAGGGACTTGACGGGAAGAAGTACCAGTATCTCGAAGAAGATTATTTCATCCGGGATGAAGCTGCTACTGCTACTGCTACTGCTACTGCCGGAGGGTAAAGGCAGTGCTGATTCCGGTGACTTCCAGCCTCTCCGGCAGGGTCGTTTAGAAATCGGGGGCTTCATCATATTCATATCGTTATTTTTTCCGACCAACATGAATCGGCTGTGCCCTGCGCCTTCGTTCGTACGTAGGCAGGCAGGCATATATGTAGTGGTCAGATGGGAGCGCCTACTAGTACGACTTAGACTCGGAATTTGTATCAGAAACAAAACCCGACCCCCAGCAAGACAAATCACAAACGAGTCGGTATCGTAATGAATAAGCACCACAAGAAATAAAACCTTTTGCTAAGCTATAATCGGGTTTGAACAAATGTATCCTAATCTATCTATCTATCTATCTATCTATCTATCTATATCTATCTATCTATCTATCTATCTATCTATCTATCTATCTATACCCCCCTCTCTCTCTCTCTCTCTCTCTCTCTCTCTCTCTATATATATATATATATATATATATATATATATATATATATATATACCTATATATACCTATACTAATTCTAGACTCCCTAGAAATTACCACGTTAATCAGATTTTACGAGCCGTTAATCTGGTGGGACCGAGCTATTACGGTGTAGATCAACCCATATATAAATTGCCACTTTAATTGGAAAAAGAAAAACTTATATAATCGATTCAGTTTACATGATGGCCGATCACAAGAGTTTGTCCAACCTACGACTGCATCTCCAAATAAAATAATTATGAGCCACGTAGTGCTTTAGGAAAGCTATCTAGATCTATTTTCCTTCAAAAACTACAGACCTATGTACTGGTGCGTGACTTCATTGTCTCCTGGTACACGTACACATATGTGTATGCATGGAGTAAACCCACGCCAATCCCCACCGATTCCAATTCGCTGGGATCTCCTCTTGGGCCAACCGCTGCTAGAGCCCCCCTCCCCGGCTGTTAAGCTTTGCAATTCCTCCTCCCACGATAGAACAAGTGCCTCCTTCATATCGGGAAGACTGGCCAGTAGCAGCACACTCGATCCTAAGGTCATCGGCAACTTCATCCTATGAATCAATCGCGTTGTCAAGTTGCAGGCTGGCATTTGCTCCTGATTTGTTTGGCCTCCACATGAAGACTGTAACTGGGTTCTAATTTTGATTCATTCGGCGATAGAGTATGTTTTCCCACACATACTTGAGGTATGAATGAAACTTTTATGTTGTTAGTAGTCGGCAGTAAGAATCTCATTTTTTTCATGTAAATTTGTATGATCAAGTTCGAATTTCTTATCTAATAGGTCTTAGTTTCTTCTTCCAAAAGTAGACGTGTGGATGTTTGTCGGATTCATAGAGGCAAAGAAGGATACGTAATACACATTAGTACATGGCTGACTAGGTGAATTGGACGTTACACATGGTCTTGCACCAATGTAGTTTTGGGCAGCTTTTATAAGCATCCCAGCCTCCGAGTTGACTATTTTTTATTCACATGACCTATTTGGCTAGGCCATTGGTTGCAAATTAAAAAAAATGTACGGAAAGATGTGGTAACCTCCATGGTAAAAGAACTACCAAAGAGGCCAAGAGGCGCCAGACCAGCCCTGCTGATTTAGATTTGGTTCATGCATCATTACGCACACAAGATAGACCCCTTAGGATATATATGCTTCAATGCTCAATCTTTCAAAACAAGATAATAGCATGTATTCAATTATTTCCTTGCCTATGCATGACATGGATGTGCTTCTGGAAGTTGTAGTCCCCCAGACTCCACCAAGAGGGATTAAGTTCATACCTTTTTGAAGGATGTCCATGTTATATGCTCGACTGTCAAAGGCGTACGTGCATTTTGAGATTTAACTTTCACAATGATTTCAGTCCATGAAATCTAATTATGTCTTATGAAACTTATAGCATTGCATTCATGTCTGAAATATTTTTTCAATGATATATTTTTCAAGTTACATGACCAACGTATTACTGCCCACTTGATGGTCGTGTTTAAATTTCAAAAAGCTGCACGCCCTCTTTTTGGAATCAGAGCAAGAGTTCGTAACTTTGGAATTTCACTATCTGGAGGCTCCCTTAAGCCCACTACCACAAGGAATATAACTGTAGAAATTCCCACATTATTTCAGACACCTTGGATGTGTATATGTCTCTGGATTTAGCTTTGAGGTTGGTATGATTTTCTGGAAGACTCGTGTCCTATGTCCTTTATCATATTGGGGTCTCTTGGTAGGAGCACCTAACAGGACTTCAGTGCTCGATTGTTTCCTGGATTCGAGAACTAAGGCCTTCACTAAATACCTAACCAAATAAATCTGGTTGGCATTTTGATCCTTTGATGGTTTTTAGTTTTGTTATAGCCCTTAGTGATGATAAATTTTATTTCTTACAGAAATATATGATATTTTTGTTGAAATATACTTGATATTTATTATCTATACTACAAGAATTTTTGTATTATTTAACAACTTTTCATGAGAAAAGAAACAGGATGGTATTGGTCTTCACTTCATAAATGGAAATAATATAATTTATATACACCATAAATCTAATGTTACTATTTTCACTTCATAAATGAGAATAATATAATTTATATACACCATAAATCGAAGTTACATCCCCTAAAAAAATCAAAGTTACATAGGTTTAATTCCCACGATTAAGAATTTGAGCTATTTTCTAAGGTTTAGTTTGACGCGGCACATGAACATATGGTTTTCATTGGGTAAAGCATTTCTATTAGAAAATAATATATGATATTGTCTCAGGTTTGGTGCGGCAATTCTTCTTTGTACAAGAGGACTATTATCTGACTATAACAATGACTCTTCATATGCCCAAGTTACTATTTTCACTATTTTATTGTTTTCAAAATTGCTAGCCCGTGCAACTGCACGGGTTGACGACTAGTAACAAATAAACGGAAATACTAACGCCCACACCTGTGGGCGTTTGCATCTCACCCACACGCATGGATCTATGTCCATTTGTGGTTGCACGAATCTTGGCATGTTTGTGATGCCACGTAGGACTGGGCTGGTGTGTGGGCATTCATCCGGTCGCCCACACGTCCGTTTTCACCACACGAAGGGACCGCTGTGTGGGCATTTAGCAGTTCGCCCGCACGTCAGTTTTCACTCATGCACAGGGGCTGGTGTGTGGGCATTTATCAGTTTCGTTCACACGCCCGTCTCCTCTCCCACACCCCAAGCTGCCAGTTGCCATGTGTTTTGCAGGGTACATGGCAACTGCCCTAGTGTGCTTGTAAGCAGATGTCAACTCTCTCTTTTACCCGAACATGTCACTTAACATGTGTTTTGCAGGGTACATGGCAACTGCCCTAGTGTGCTTGATGGCAACTCTCTCTTTACCCAAACATGTTATTTTGCCATGTCTCTTTGTAGCGCTACACGGCAACTGCCTAGTGTTAGTAGGTGGTAACTCCTAAAGTTTTCAAATCATGGCAACTGTAGTAAACCAGACCATACATGGCAACTGCCTAGTGTTAGTAGGTGGCAACCCCTAAAGTTTTCAAATCATGGCAACTATAGTAAACCAGACCATACATGGCAACAACTGCAGTTGTCCAAAAATGACATCTAGCACTTGACCTGAGATGGCAACTGCAGTTGAGCAACCATGGCAACTATAGTTCAGCGACATGGCAACTGCAGTTAAACGAACACGGAAAATGATCCGGACCATGGCAACTGCGGGGCGCGTGGTAACTGTCACGCGGGGCGTGCGGGACCATGAGGTAGGAGGCCTGACGTACGGATGTGTGGGCGTTATCTATTTTGCCCACACGTAGGAGTGTGAGGGACCGAGAGGAAAAAAGAGGCGTGTGGGCATTACTTGTTTTGCCCACACGTAGGCGTGTGGGCTGATCCTCTTAGACACCACACAAAACGTGTGGGCAGACCGCTTAACGCCCACACGTGTGGGCGTTATCGGCATCCTAAATAAATGATTGAAATTCAGTTTTGCTAATTCTCATCTAGAGGAGAAATAATGATTTTTTAACACAGTACAGGCGCAGACGCTCATACATAGCCAAATACACCGACCCCTATGAAAGCACGTACGCACACCCTACCCCAATGAGCACCTTCGAGAGACTGGGCCAGCACATCATCTTTGAGATTGATGAAGTTATCACTACCGCCTCCATAGTCAGACAGGAACGCCTCCTCCTGCTGAACAGATATTGCTGGAAAGTCTGAAATAAATTAGAAAAAAGCACCATGCCAAGACCCTCGTGGGCTGGTTTCACCATAAAAAACTAACCATCTGATTTAGGCTCAGTTTGCTAATGATGTCTCATTTAAGTTTTGCACCTGCCGATTTATAGCTCCAAGATTTGTGTTGTTTTGAATTTTTCCTGGACCATTGTTGTGGTTTTGTTTCGTTTCTAAGAGAGAATCACCTTTGTGCGTGGGCTGTTGTATCACCCATGTGACATGCAATTAGGCCCGACCTTTTTGCCCTAACTGCAAATTCACCCTCGACACACAATCGAGGCCTGATCATCTTTTTTCCGGTTGGAATGCACCCTCGACACACAATTTGGCGTCGAGGATTTGTCCCATTTGCAGGTGCACCCTCGCGACACAACTTGTCTCAACCCTTTGCCCTAGTTGCAAGTCCATACTTGACATGCAATTGGACCTTGACCCTTCGTCACAGTTGCAAGTACATACTTGACCTGTAACCGGCCCTTGACCCCCTTTGCCCCAGTTGCAAGTTCACCCTGAACATGTAACGGGCCCTCGACCCCTTTGTTCAAGTTGAATATCCACTCTCGACATACAACTTTCCATACCCTGATCTAGTTGCATGTCCATCCCCGATACATAACTCGCCTTCCTGCCCCTGACACCTACGGAATTGCATGTCCACCTTTGAAATGCATAGTCGTTGGACCCATTTCCATGTCAGTTGCATGTCCACCCTAGACCCCCAACTTGACCATTCCCGACCAAGTTGCATGTGCACACTCGACACACAACTTTCCCGACCTTGTTGCATGTCCACCCATGACACGCAACTCTCCTAACCCAGTTGTATGTCGACCATCAATACGCAACTCGTCTCGACCTGATCTAGTTGGATGTCCATCATAGACACATAACTTGCCCTGAACCCGACATAATACCATGTCTACCCTCGACACCAAACTTGTCTAACCTAGTTGCCTGTCCACACCGTGCACACAACTCGCCTCGACTCAATTCCATGTCTACCCTCAGCTTTAAATTTTCTTTCATGATTTTTCCTCCACCATGCAATTTTTTTGCATTTCAAAAATGTTCACGATGTTCTAAAAAATTGTTGTCTTGTATTTATTAAATGTCCATCATATAATTTACCATCTCATTTGACCCAAAAAACCCATTTATGGTTCACAGTCATGTCGCATAACCTAGATCTCACCTTAATCCGGTCTCGTGGTGATCCAATCTTCCAAAAAAAACTTCAATGAGAAACAAGGAGAGGTTTGGAAAAATCTGTGGGGAAGCGGAAGAGAGGAGAAAAGTGGTTGGGTGGCAAGGGGTGGAGGAGGAGGTGGT
>NC_041392.1:746856511-746926992 GCF_002162155.2 Triticum dicoccoides | reverse complement strand
AGGAGGAAGTGGTCTGTCGGCACATATGGAGTGGGGGGGGGGGCAAAGCAGGGTTAAGGGAGGAGGAGGACCGGTGGTCGACAGAAAGCTCCATGCCATGAGGGTCATGGAAGAGGTGAGATCTCACATCAATGGTCGGGAAGGAGATGCGGTGGCAGGTATGCCGATGCTAATGTAGGAGGACGAGGATGCCGGCTGGCGGGAGTAGCTCACTTGGGTGCCATCGTCGATTGCCTCCCCTAGGTCGGCGCCTCCTATTCCCAATTTAGGATTTGATGAGGCAAAATCAAATCGATCAAGCGAGAGGCCTATGAAATTTTGGGATGGGTGTACATAGGTTCATGGGGACACTGACGGGCGACGAGGATTGCACGTCACAACTAATAACTTATAAGTAGGGGATGATACAAAAGGCATGCTGGTGTTATGTTTTCCATGTTTTATGTGATCTTATTGTTTTGGTTGTTCTCCGCGTACACTTCCCCTTCAAACTTTTTCCATGTTCAATGCACACCATTCAAAGTGTCATGCTCGAATTTGTCCACCTTTAGAGTTGGTTTGCTATTTCGGAAGTATTAGTTGAATTTTTGGCCACTAAAAAGGGTAAAACGCTCTTCCATTCAAAAATACTTTCAAATGAGCTCGAAAATGGATGAAACTTGTCATGACCTCATCATATGACCCCTATAGGGTGTGAATTTTTTTAGGGGCCAATAGCTCCTGTGCGACACATTTGAGGTGAATTGGCAAGAGTGTGACGTTGTTCGAGCGAATGGCTGTGGTGCGACAATTTTGAGCAGGTAAATAGCCCATGCACGACATGGCTGTTAAACTCAACTGATGCCCTCGTTAGCTGTTGGGGGCTGGACCCACCACTTATCCACGTAAGCGCGGGACCCACCACTTGTCTACTTGCGGGACCCACCTCCTCGCATCTAGAAGAGACGAGCGCCCGTGCCCGTCCGCCCGCCGCCGCCCATTCATCCCCTTTTCCCAATCTTTCTCTTCTCCGGTGACCTAGCGCAAATGTCTACCTCCTCCGCCACGCACTCAAAATGGCGACAGTATGGACCAGTGCTGCTCACAAGGTGCCCTGACTGCCCACGTCCAGACCCTCTTAAATGGTTGGTCGCTAAGAGGGATGACAATGGCAATCTTGGGCAGGAATTTGTGAAATGCTTGAGCAAACCAATGGCAGGAAGGGATGGCAAGGTTAGATCTCAGTTCTAAGCCCGTTCTTTCGCTGTCATTTGCTCTGATTTCTCCATATTTTGTTTTTTCTCCTCGAATTTGGGATTTAGGGTTCATGTTGTTGTTTTCAGATCCTGAAGAAATGGTACCATTTCGAGTGGATTGATGAATATGTTGATAGGATTCAGTTTGAGGGCTACGTTGATTCGAGCGTGGCCGCAACCTGGGAGCTCAATTTGGGCGGGGTGCCGCCGATTGCTGTGGAGAATATGGGGAGCTCAGGCAGAGGGGCGGGCAGAGTCATGCCGATGGCGATGTATCCGTGCAATGCTGAACTGCATGTAGAGTCCGAACTGACCGAGGAACTGAAGAAGATCAAGAAATATCTAATGCAGGTGATCGATCTGCAAAAGCAAGCAAATATCATGGCAGGGGGGTTCTATTATTGTATCATTGCTCTGTTTTTGTTTTATTTGTTGTTCATCCATCATTAGAATGGGCATTTAGGCCTGTCAGGGTAGAGGATGTGATCTGTGCGCCATGCCAAGTTCATGTATCTGAATTGAAGCAGCAATTTGGAACACAAATTATTCAGTGTTCATGCTCTGTTTCCTCTGTTTTTATTCTTCAGTTAATAGAGTACACACCCAAATTCAGTTTCTAGTAAAAAACAAAACTGGGCCGCCGAATAGATGTTGGGTCGTGAGAAAATAACCATGCCCAAATAGAGACCAGCCCACCCGCGTAGGGGCACCAGCCCACCTCTAACTTCGGCAAATAAAATGTTACTTGTTTTTACTTTGGCCTTTTTCTTGCACTAATTTTTGTGATGGATCATTTTTTGATGCACTAAAACTAAATGTTTTTTATGCATGTCTACGGTTCCATGAACTAAATGAGTTGCATGCTTGCATAAAGTAAATTAGTTTGCATTTCCTAGTTGCATGTCCATAGTGGGTTTGCATGGGGCTCCTAGTTGCATGTCCATGGTTTGGGTCATTGATACGTCTCCGTCGTATCTACTTTTCCAAACACTTTTGCCCTTGTTTTTGACTCTAACTTGTATGATTTGAATGGAACTAACCCGGACTGATGCTGTTTTCAGCAGAATTGCCATGATGTTGTTTTATGTGCAGAAAACAAATATTCTCGGAATGACCTGAAACTACACAGAACATCTTAGAAAAAACAATAAAAAATCCTCGCCAAAAATGAAGACCAGGGGCCCCACACCCTGTCCACGAGGGTGGGGGGCGCCCCCCCCTCTAGGGCGCACCCCCTACCTCGTGGGCCCCCTGGACACCCTCCGACGCCAATTCCAACTCTATATATTCTCTTTCGTAGAGAAAAAAAATCAGAGAGAAGAAATCATCGCGTTTTACGATACGGAGCCACCGCCAAGCCCTCAAACCTCTCAGGAGGGCTGATCTGGAGTCCGTTCGGGGCTCCGGAGAGGGGGATTCGTCGCCGTCGTCATCATCAACCATCCTCCATCACCAATTTCATGATGCTCACCGCTATGCGTGAGTAATTCCATCGTAGGCTTGCTGGACGGTGATGGGTTGGATGAGATTTATCATGTAATCAAGTTAGTTTTGTTAGGGTTTGATCCCTAGTATCCACTATGTTCTGAGATTGATGTTGCTATGACTTTGCTATGCTTAATGCTTGTCACCAGGGCCCAAGTACCATGATTTCAGATATGAACCTATTATGTTTTCATGAATATATGTGAGTTCTTGATCCTATCTTGCAAGTCTATAGTCACCTACTATGTGTTATGATTCAGCAACCCCGAAGTGACAATAATCGGGACCACTCCCGGTGATGACCATGGTTTGAGGAGTTCATGTATTCACTATGTGCTAATGCTTTGTTCCGGTTCTCTATTAAAAGGAGGCCTTAATATCCCTTAGTTTCCAATAGGACCCCGCTGCCACGGGAGGGTAGGACAAAAGATGTCATGCAAGTTCTTTTCCATAAGCACGTATGACTATATTCGGAATACATGCCTACATTACATTGATGAATTGGAGCTAGTTCTGTGTCACCCTATGTTATGACTGTTACATGATGAACCGCATCCGGCATAATTATCCATCGCTAATCCGGTGCCTACGAGTTTTCCATATACTGGTTCTCGCTTATTTACTTTCTCGCTGCTACTGTTACAATCACTACAAAACACCAAAAATATTTACTTTTGCTTGCACTACTCTTTTGCTACCGTTACCACCGCTATCATATTACTGTGCTACTAAACACTTTGCTGCAGATCTAAGTTTCCAGGTGTGGCTGAATTGACAACTCAGCTGCTAATACTTGAGAATATTCTTTGGCTCCTGTTGTGTTGAATCAATAAATTTGGGTTGAATACTCTATCCTCGAAAACTGTTGCGATCCCCTATACTTGTGGGTTATCAAGACCTTTTTCTGGCGCCGTTGCCGGGGAGCATAGCTCTATTCTTTGAGTCACTTGGGATTTATATCTGCTGGACACTATGAAGAACTTGAAAGACGAGAAAACAAAAATTTATCCCTCAACTACGAGGGGAGGTAAGGAACTTCCATCTAGCTCTGCACTTGATTCACCTTCTGTTATGAGTAAGCTTGCGACACCTAAACCTGCTTCTGCTATTCGTTCTGATATGTTGCATGTTATTGATGATGCCACTTCTGCTATGCATGATACTTATGATGAAATTGCTTCTATGCCTAATACTAGTGTGCCCCTTAGTGACTTTCTTGATGAACAAATTGCTAGGGCTAGAGAAAAGGAAATTATTGAATCTGAATATGATGATGACAGTGATGATGAAAATATGCCTATTATTCCTGAGGGTTATGTTTTTGATAAAGAATCTTCTTTAGCTATTTTAGCTTGCAGAGATAGATATGAGCTCAAGAGGTTGTTAGTTAAATGGAACAAAGAATCACTTAGAGATAAAATGAAACCTGATCCTGCTTTTGCTACTTCACCTATTTGTGTTCCTGATAAGGATTATGAGTTCTCTGTTGATCCTGATATAATTACTTTGGTTGAATCGGATCCCTTCTATGGCTATGAATCTGAAACTGTTGTGGCACATCTCACTAAGTTAAATGATATAGCTTCCCGTTCACAAATGATGAGAGATCGCGTTACTTTTATATACTTAAGATATTTCCGTTCTCATTAAAGGGTGATGCAAAGATATGGTTTAATTCTCTTGATCCTGGTTGTGTGCGTAGTCCCCAGGATATGATTTATTACTTCTCTGCTAAATATTTCCCTGCTCATAAGAAACAAGCTGCCTTGAGGGAAATATACAACTTTGTGCAAATCAAAGAAGAGAGTCTCCCACAAGCTTGGGGGAGGCTTCTCAAGTTACTTAATGCTTTGCCTGATCATCCTCTTAAGAAACCTGAAATACTTGATATCTTTTATAATGGACTAACCAATGCTTCCAGAGATTACCTGGATAGTTGTGCTGGCTCTCTTTTCAGGGAAAGAACACCGGATGAAGCTGAAATTCTATTGAATAATATGTTGACAAATGAAAATAATTGGGCACCTCCCGAGCCAGCTCCTGAGCCAGCTCCTGCTCCAATTAATGAGCCTATTCCTAAACCAACTCCGAAGAAGAGAGGTGTTCTATTTCTCAGTCCCGAAGATACGCAAGAGGCAAAGAAATCTATGAAAAAAAAAGGTATTAAAGCTGAAGATGTTAAGAATTTACCTCCTATTGAAGAAATACATGGTCTTAATCTACCGCCTGTCGAAGAAGTATATGATCTGAAACCCTTATTTATTGAAGAACCTCCTGATCCCGATATCCCGACACAGGTAGTAAAGGTAAATTCTCTCTGTAGATTTGATGAAGGTGATATCTCTCACTATAAGTCTGCTAGACAATGCTTAGAAGAGTTTGATAATTTTATTGTCAAGCAAGACGACTTCAATGCTTATTTTGGTAGAAAATTAAAAGAAAATGCTTATAAGATTAGATACTTGGGTGATTATATGGCTAATATTAAAGGTGAACTTAAACTTGTTAGCAAACATGCTTCTATGGTTACCACTCAAGTAGAACAAGTACTTAAAGCTCAAAAAGAAGTGCTTGATGAGATGAATAGTAAGAAAAATGATTATGCTATTAGAGTGGCTACTAGAACTGGTAGAATGACTCAGGAACCTTTGTATCCTGAAGGCCACCCTAAGAGAATCGAGCAAGATTCTCAGAGAAATAATATTGATGCACCTAGTCCTTCTAAAAAGAACAAAAAGAAAAATGATAGAACTGTGCAAACTTCTAGCGAACCTATTGCTGAACCACCTGATAATCCAAATGATATATCTATGTCTGATGCTGAAACACAATCTGGTAATGAACATGAACCTAGTGAAAATATTAATGATGATGTTCATGATGATGCTCAACCTAGTAATGATAATGATGTAGAAGTTGAACCTGCTGTTGATCTTGATAACCCACAATCAAAGAATCAACGTTATGATAAAAGAGACTTTGTTGCTAGGAAACATGGTAAAAAAAGAACCATGGGTTCATAAACCCATGCCTTTTCCTCCCAAACCATCCAAGAAAAAGGATGATGAGGATTTTGAGCGCTTTGCTGAAATGATTAGACCTATCTTTTTATGTATGCGATTGACTGATGTGCTCAAAACTAATCCTTATGCTAAATATATGAAGGATATCATTACTAATAAAAGAAAGATACTGGAAGATGAAATTTCCACCATGCTTGCTAATTATACTTTTAAGGGTGGAATACCAAAGAAACTTGGAGATCCCGGAGTACCTACTATACCTTGCTCCATTAAAAGAAATTATATTAAAACTGCTTTATGTGATCTTGGAGCCGGTGTTAGTGTTATGCCTCTCTCTTTATATCGTAGACTTGACTTGAATAAGTTGACACCTACTGAAATATCCTTGCAAATGGCTGATAAATCAACTGCTATACCTGTCGGTATTTGTGAGGACGTGCCTGTTGTGGTTGCAAACATTACTATTTTAACGGACTTTGTTATTCTTGATATTCCCGAGGATGATAGTATGTCTATTATTCTTGGAAGACCTTTCCTTAACACTGCAGGGGCTGTTATTGATTGCAACAAAGGCAATGTCACTTTTCATATTAATGGCAATGAGCATACGGTACACTTTCCGAGGAAACAACCTCAAGTTCATAGCATCAACTCTATTGAAAAAATTCCATCGATTATATTTGGAGGTTTTGAATTTCCTCTTCCTACTGTCAAGAAGAAATATGATATACTTATTATTGGGGATGTTCATATCCCCGTTGAGGTAACCTAGTGTTATTCGAAATTTCTCCGGTTCCATGATTATCGGAATGAGTTTGTTAACAAGACTTGATCAACCTTGTTAGTGGATTCTTTTTTATGAGCATGAGATGGATGAAACTAGAAGCACAAACTTCTGTACCCCTTCTATACTTTCTGTAATTTAGTTGAAATAAAGTAAAAATAGTATTTTTCTATCTGTTTCCTGGCTTATCCGTGCAATATAAAATTATGCCAAAAATAAAAGTCCTCAAAATGACATGCCAATTTAATATGATTTTTTCGGGAATATATGAGGATTTACTGTGCAAAAATTACCGCGGGGGGAGCTGCCACCTGGCCATGAGGGTGGAGGGCGCGCCCTACCCCCTGGGCGCGCCCCCTGCCTCGTGAGCCCATGGTGGCCCTCCTCCACTTATCCCAGTACCCATCTTCTTCCCCTGTCTCACACAAACCCGAAAAACCAACTCAAGCACGAGTTCCAACCACTTTTGCTGTGATTTTCGATCTCCTTGCTCAAAGCACCTATCGCAAAACTATTTGGGTAAATTGTTCCTTGGTATGTGACTCCTCCATTGGTCCAATTAGTTTTTGTTCTAGTGCTCTATTCTTTGCAAATTTGTGCTGCTTAGGTGACCATGTTCTTGAGCTTGCATGTCAAATTTATATGGTTCCAAGTAGCTCTAATGCTTGATACAGGCTCTAGGCACTTGTAAGAGTAGTTGCTATCAGTTTTATTGAAGTTGGTTCACTTTTGTTTGAAGTTACTAAAAATTTCAGATTATTTCAGAAAAATGATGAAGAGAATTTTGAGGGGCTCATAGAGCCTAAGCTCAAAGGAGAAACAAAATGAAGAAGCTCAGAGGCCCAAATATAATTTGCCTCGTACCGCGGAGATCCGGCCGTGTGAATGGCCTTCTGATAATTTCTTGAGAGAGGCCGGGATTTATGAGGATTTCTATTCATTGATTGAGAATGCTGGCCTCACCGACTTCGTCGCGACCAACGTCCATAGTATCTCTTACTCACAAATACTTTTGTGCAAAACTTCTACTTTTACCCTAAGGAATCACCTCCTTCAGTAGAGTTTCATTTATATGACGTTGTGAAGAAAATGCCATTGTCTGAATTTTGCGCAGTCTGCAACATACCCCCCGAGGGTACCTTAGAGGAACCACCCCGTAAGGAGTTGGAACCATTTATTAACCTTATCTCTGTGGGAGAAACCAGGAAGGTTTCAGATGCGAGAATCACTAGCATACATTTTCCTGTGTTATGCTATTTTGCTTTATTTGCTAGTCGATGCCTGATTGGTCGTGGGAACTGTGGGAACCTTAGCGTTCCTGATATTATTATTTTGTTCCATGGTTTATACCGCGACAACACAGTTAGCATGGGCAAAATTGTTGCTAGATGGTTAAGTCTTAACCGTACTAAGGGTCCCATCTTTGGAGGCATTTATGCTTCACGCCTCGCTGCACACTTTAACATAGCTATTAGGCTTTATGAGAAAGAAGAGAAATTGCTGCCTAGTGCTTATCTAGATTATAAGAGCATGCTAGCACATGATTTTCTTGTTAAGGGCAGGGATGGAGAGCTCAAATATAAGCTATACTTTGATAAACATTATCCTGAAACTATTACGTTGCCTGATCCTTCTTTGTTTAATTTTGTAGGACCCTATCTCGTCACGTGAGTTGTTGTCCAGGCTTACAAAAACCCTGCACCAGCCCCGCAACCGGAACCACAAGACGAGCCTCCACGACAATCTGTTTATTCTTGGGATCGAGAGATGACTGTCAGCCAGTGGCAGTCAGAGTCCTCTTCTTCATCACAGTATGATCCCAGCTATTCTTCGTCGCAGTACGACCCCAGCTACACTTACGGGTATCCGCCAGGCTATCCCTGGCAATAGAGCAACTTAGGCCAAAAGCCTAAGCTTGGGGGAGTACGTATTTCTCACCGACATTACATTTATGTTCACACACACTCATTGCTAGATGTCGGTGCTCATACTCTTTCACTGTAATATCCATGCTAGTTTATTTTATTTTTCTTGCTTTCTTCTTGTGTTTTTGTTAAACCTTAAGAAAAACCAAAAAATTAGTAGTAGTTTATTTTACTGTTGTAGCAATAATAATTAAAATGAAAACCCAAAATGTTTCCCGTTCTTCTTTTGCTTGTTGAGAGCTTTCCCGTGTAAATAGTTTTATTTCTTTTCTTTTCTTTGGGGGTTAGTAGGAGAAGACCATAATTAAATTGTTGAAGTGGCTCTTGTATGCATTATTGTTGATTTAACCCGGAGCCCATATTGCCTTGTCTTCTCCTGTTTATTGAATGCTCGCAGATTCCAGCTTAATCCAATGCACATGCACTCTTATTATTATTCACACCGTTCGGTCGTGCAAGTGAAAGGCAATTATGATGACATATATGATGGACTGACTGAGATGAGAAAGCTGGTAAACTCGACCTCTTTTGTTTTTGTAAATATGATGAGTTCATCGTTCCTGATTCAGCTTGTTATGAATAAACATGTTTGCAATGACAATTAGAGATCATAGTTGCTTGTGCCATGCTTGATTAGCTATGAGTTATAATGGTTTACCTTGCGTGCCAACATGCTATTGAAATGGTTATGATGTGGTATGATGGGGTGGTATCCTCCTTTGAATGATTTAAGTGACTTGACTTGGCACATGTTGACGCATGTAGTTGAAACAAATCAACATAGCCTTCACGATATTTATGTTCATGGTGGATTATATCCTACTCATGCTTGCATCCAATGTTTATTAATTTTAATGCATGCACATGGTTGTTGTTGCTCTCTAGTTGGTCGCTTCCCAGTCTTTTGCTAGCCTTCACCTGTACTAAGTGGGAATACTGCTTGTGCATCCAATCCCTTAAACCCCAAAGTTATTCCAGATGAGTCCACTATACCTTTCCTATATGCGGTATCTACCTACCGTTCCAAGTAAATTTGTATGTGCCAAACTCTAAATCTTCAAACAAATATTCTGTTTTGTATGCTCGAATAGCTCATGTATCAACCAAGGCTATCCTTATCTTCCGTGTTAGGCGGGTTATTCTCAATAGGAGTGGACTCCGCTCCTCACTCACGAGAAAATGGCTGGTCACCGGGATGCCCAGTCCCATGCTTTATGCAAACTAAATCAAATTAATTGCAAATAAAACTCCCCTGGGACCTGATGTATGTTGGAGGCACTCGTTGTTTCGAGCAAGCCATGGATTGATGCTTGTTGGTGGAGGGGGAGTATAAACTTTACCATTCTATTTGGGAACCGCCTATAATGTGTTTAGCATGGAAGATATCGCCATCTCTTAGTTTCTATGTTGGCAATGAAAGTATACCGCTCAAAATATAATTTATCTCTATTTCAAAACCGAGCTCTGGCACCTCTACAAATCCCTGCTTCCCTCTGCGAAGGGCCTATCCATTTACTTTTAAGTTGAGTCATCACCCTCTTATTAAAAAGCACTAGCTGGAGAGCACAGCTGTCATTTGCATTCATCACTATTAATTTATATTGGGTGTGACTATGATTGGATCTCTTTTACCATGAATTACAATGTCTAGTTAGTCCTTGATCTTTAAAGGTGCTCTGCATTTATGTTTTGCGGTCTCAGAAAGGGCTAGTGAGATACCATTTTGTTATATCATATTATGATTGTTTTGAGAAAGTGTTGTCATCCGAGATTTATTATTATGGCTCGCTAGTTTTTCTTTCTTTCTTTCAGTTTGTCAACTGAATTGCTTGAGGACAAGCAAGGGTTTAAGCTTGGGGGAGTTGATACGTCTCCGTCGTATCTACTTTTCCAAACACTTTTGCCCTTGTTTTGGACTCTAACTAGTATGATTTGAATGGAACTAACCCGGACTGACGCTGTTTTTAGCAGATTCCCATGATGTTGTTTTATGTGCAGAAAACAAATATTCTCGGAATGACCTGAAACTCCACGGAACATCTTAGAAAAAACAATAAAAATTCCTCGCCAAAGATGAAGACCAGGGGGCCCACACCCTGTCCATGAGGGTGGGGCCGCCCCCCCTCTAGGGCGCGCCCCTACCTCGTGGGCCCCCTGGACACCCTCCGGCGCCAATTCCAACTCTATATATTCGCTTTCGGAGAGAAAAAAATCAGAGAGAAGAAATCATCGCGTTTTACGATACGGAGCCGCCGCCAAGCCCTAAAACTTCTCGGGAGGGCTGATCTGGAGTCCGTTCGGGGCTCCGGAGAGGGGGATTCGTCGCCGTCGTCATCATCAACCATCCTCCATCACCAATTCCATGATGCTCACCGCCGTGCGTGAGTAATTCCATCGTAGGCTTGCTGGACGGTGATGGGTTGGATGAGATTTGTCATGTAATCAAGTTAGTTTTGTTAGGGTTTGATCCCTAGTATCCACTATGTTCTGAGATTGATGTTGCTATGACTTTGCTATGCTTAATGCTTGTCACTAGGGCCCGAGTGCCATGAATTCAGATCTGAACCTATTATGTTTTTCATGAATATATGTGAGTTCTTGATCCTATCTTGCAAGTCTATAGTAACCTACTATGTGTTATGATCCGGCAACCCCGAAGTGACAATAATCGGAACCACTCCCGGTGATGACCATAGTTTGAGGAGTTCATGTATTCACTATGTGCTAATGCTTTGTTCCAGTTCTTTATTAAAAGGAGGCCTTAATATCCCTTAGTTTCCAATAGGACCCTGCTGCCATGGGAGGGTAGGACAAAAGATGTCATGCAAGTTCTTTTCCATAAGCATGTATGACTATATTCGGAATACATGCAACACTACATTGATGAATTGGAGCAAGTTCTGTGTCACCCTATGTTATGACTGTTACATGATGAACCACATCCGACATAATTATCCATCGCTAATCCGGTGCCTACGAGTTTTCCATATACTGGTTCTCGCTTATTTACTTTCCCGCTGCTACTGTTACAATCACTACAAAACACCAAAAATATTTACTTTTGCTTGCACCACTCTTTTGCTACCGTTACCACCACTATCATATTACTGTGCTACTAAACACTTTGCTGCAGATACTAAGTTTCCAGGTGTGGTTGAATTGACAACTCAGCTGCTAATACTTGATAATATTCTTTGGCTCCCCTTGTGTCGAATCAATAAATTTGGGTTGAATACTCTATCCTCGAAAACTGTTGCGATCCCCTATACTTGTGGGTTATCAGTCATGACCCATTATTTGGCCAATATTTTGAAGATGTTGTGTGTGGTGATTGGGGTGTAGCAACCTGGGCCCGTAGCAACCCATAGCAATACACAAGTAATAGCAAGAACAACCCATAGCAATCTGCAAATAATAGCACGAAACACACAATATATATAGTAGCATAACGATTATATAGAAGCATAACGATTGCAACCCATAGTTCCACGATAGCCTCACAACTCCACGATAGCCTTACAACTTAAAATACTAATACAACTTAATAATAGTAGCATAACGATTACAACTTAAAATACTAATACGATAGATATATAGCAAGCTAGATAGATCGGGGGCACCAAACGCGGGTTCTTCTCCTCCTCCTCCTCCGAGTGGACGCCACCTTGCTCCTCCGGGCGCCCTTCACTCCTCCCCGTTGTTGATGGGGTAAGGGAGCGTGTGCATAACGCCGTTGTTGGGGAAGATGCTGTTGAAGTCGGTGAAGATGTTATGGGTGGTGAAAGCTATGAACTCACAACCAACCCAATACACTCTCCCGAGGAGGTGGAAAGCATCAAAGGGGTTAGTGAACGTAGCGAGGAGCCCAACCACAACGCCATTGTGGTTGACCTCCTCAACATGGTACATCCTTGGAGAGCCGCGGGGGAGGTGGCAGAAGCCGACCGCAAGGAAGAACTCCGATAACTCCCTTGCGCCCCTCCACCTTTAGATCGCCCACACCCTAAGGGTTCTCTCTACGTAGACTCCGGCCGGGTAGAGCCTTTCTGGCACGGTTGGGGGGAAGCGGTAGGTGGGGGCATTGTACTGCATGGTGGCTCGAGGGCTCGATCGGGTTTGATGGAGAAGAAGGAAGAAGGAGGGCAGAGGAGGCAGAGGATGGGGTATGGATGAGGAGGGAGAGGAAGACGATAGTGCCTTGCTTAAATAGCCCAAGTGCGACGTGGTTTTTGATTTCTTCGAGTGGTTTCACCAGGTAGAATTAATGGGCGGGCGACGTTTTGTGGCGCCCCATCAAAGTGTGTACACGAGCGTGGGAAACGGGCTACGACGCTTCCGTGCCACCAGTCGCGGGTCAAGGGGGACGGGCTCACGCACGTGTCTGTGCCGTCGTGGGTCAAGGGGACACGCCTGCCCCGGGTTCTCTGCGTGTGCCGCCCGTGCATGCATGCATGGCAATGTAGCCTGCTTTCTAGGGCCTTGCTAGAGGGCAACGTTCGGTCGATGGGAGACGTGACAATAATTGACGCCTTAATTTGCCAATCTTGTAACGAGCAGCACGCCGTTTGAACTGCATCGATACCCATCATGCCAGTGTTGTGTCGTTCAAAGAGGAGCACGCCATGCACCGTTGGCTTTTTGGTTGTCTCTGCACGCTTTGATGCGATGCTGCATCGGTGCTAATGGTAGGCATGCGACAACTTACTGCATCGAGAGGGGTGGCGGATCAGGGCTACATCGAGGGCATGCATGCAACGCACGGGCGCAGGGCATGCATGCTGCAACGGGCGTCGGCGCTGCGGGTAGGCATGCATGCAACGATGGAAAGGGCACTGTGTAGGCTTAGTCCATGCACCACGTCAACTCGTGCCGTTGGATTCAAATGAACGGCCCTGATGCCCCAATGAGAGAGGCTGATCCAAACCCCACTGATTCAACCAATCAGCGCGTCTCATGCGGATTGAAGGACATTGTAGCTAACCCTAGCGCCTGATCTCAACCGTCCACGCACAACGATCGACGACCCGTGAGTGTGCGGGGTTTTGAGAGGTTTTGTGGGTTTTGAGTGATTAGGGTTGAGCATAAGTAATTCGAAAAAAATCAAAAAAAATATAAAACTTGCGCACATAGTCTTATTTTGTCGTATAGTAACAAGAAAAATATATAAATATGGTTTACATACATTCTTACGAAAAATCCTTCACTAAATTGTCATTCCTCGAACAATGTAGTATGGAGTTCAAGGGAGAGAGTAGTGGGCAACCGAGAGTAGGTGGGGTTTTGAAAATGAAAAGTGTGAAAACCTCACCAAAACTTCATTTTGGATTGACTAAGAAAGATCTTAACTTACTTTCTCATTTTCATGTTTAAACTTTTTTTATATATAATTTTCTATTAAACCTTGTTTTTTCAAAAAGAAAAGAAAATAATAGAAAATTAATTTAATAAATAGTTAGACTTTAGATTTACACTATATAGGTAGAATAGATGTGTAGAAAAATTATTTGGCTGGTTTAGACATGGGGCCAAAAAAACTTTCTTAAATATGAGGCCGTTTACCCTACCTTTGGAGGTCATTTGAAACACACTTTTCATGACTATGAGTTCAACTTACCAAAAGGGCTCGGATTGATCAGCAAGCAAACATATTTCAGTTGAGGTACTTTAGATAGCATTAAAACATCAATAGCCCATCCCTAATTCAAATTTGAGCCCAAATTTGAATTTAAAACAATGACCAACAAACAAGTCTGAATAGAAATACACGGATACATAGTGACTACCAGTACGCACCAAGTTACAAATATTATTACATGACACAAATTTTCAAATAGTTCTCTGTTCTACCTCTTCCTACCACGTCGTGTGCCCTTCTTCGCCTTAGCACTTCTTGTTTTTGGTTCTACTACACACACAAGTTCACTGATCATCTTGGTTTTCTTCACTGGTCTTTTCAACACCTCGCCAACACCCTCGAGATTAGTGTCTTCAGTATGAATGTTGACAGCAGTTTCAGTTTCTTCGATGTGTACCTCAATATGGGTTTCTTCAGTCTGAACCTCGACACGCTTAGGTTCAGTTTCAACCTCGAGAGCAGTTTCTTCAGTCTGAATGTTGACTGCAATTTCAGTTTCTTCGGTGTGCACCTCGACATCAGTTTCTTTAGTCTGAATGTTGACTGCAGTAGGATTTTCTCCAGTCTGCTCAGGCTCAGGCACACTTCTCTTCTTTCTACAGCCTTTGACTCTTGCTTTTTTTGTTGGCCAACACTGTTCAACAACAAGGGGTTGACTTGCGTGCTTCCTCCTAGCCATTGGGAAAATGTTATAGATATAGTAATTGGAAAAAGCACCAAATAAAAACACAGACAAATAAACAAGAACGACATTTGACAGGTCCCACTCTGTGCCCAAGTTCCTGGCACAACTTGCATCTGTTTTTGTTACCTTGTTGGGCCTTTTTGGCTTTCCATCTTTCTTTCCCTTTTTACTACTCCCACCTTTCTCAAACCATGCCTTGAATCTACTCTGTTTAGGCATGCCAGCCTTTCTTTTCGTCAAGGGAGGACACATGGAAAATTCGATCTCCACTTTAGGCCACTGAGATTGATCTGTAAGTGCTGGAATTGGAGTAGCATATGTAGCTTTGAATTTTGCTACCGAATAATATTCATGCAAATATGGGTGCATGTTTATCTTCGGTTGGGATGATAAGAAAAGAATGGCATGCTCACATGGTTTACCAGTGTGTTGCCACTCGAGGCAAGTGCAATCATGCAATTCAGTGTTAACAACATGTCTCCTTCCAGTTTTGTTATCTCTAACTTCAGCACCCCAAGGTGAAGATTTTTCAACAAACAAACGTGAAAGACTTCTGCTCTTATTAACCACCTGTTGTACCACTGTTGGAAGCTTATCACCTTGCAGACAATCACCTATCCTTCTTCTCAATTCCCACAACCACATGAGCATGATCTTGATTTGGTCAACCTTGTCATGCACAGGCAAATCTTTTAACTCCTTCACCTTGTTGTTGAAACTCTCTGCCAAATTGTTGTTGATGTGGTCACACTTGATGGCAGTGTTGAATCCTGACCTGTACCATAACAAAGAATGGTAGGTGTTCAGCCATGGACCAAACTCATCGCATGCTGCCATTATCTTATCAAGATGATATTTGTGTGTCTATCTAGTGTAAGATCTTGCTGCTGACCACATGCGCCCAAATTCTTCTCCTCTAATTTTTTTGATCAAATTCATCCACAAATGACCGAAGCACTCCCTCTGCTCAGCATGTGGGAAAACATTTTCACTGAATTTTCCAGCCCCTTACATGCATCTGTGTGTATAGCCAAAGGTGACACTGGCCCTAGGCATCTTTTCAACTGGATCATGAACCATGTCCATGAAGCCTCTATTTCTGACTGAAACAAGCCAATAGCAATAGGAAACATCCAGTTGTGTCCATCTAGAGCATTGCATGCTACCAACTGACCATTCCACTTGCCTGTAAAAAATGATGAGTCTATGCTCAAATATGGACGGCACCCTGCTTTGAAGCCATCGATGCAAGGCTTCAAAGCCATAAAAACTTGGAGAACTTGACTTCACCTTTGGCTGATACCTCAGTATTTATCTCCACAACACTGCCAGGTGACGTCTTTTCCACCTCTGCTTTGAAGTTGTAAAGCAGCCTAAATGTATTTGCCCAATCACCATATAAATTTTTCATTGCCCTTTGTTTTGCCTTCCACACTGTGGTATATTTCAGTTTAATGGGGTACATCTTTTCCAAGTCTACTTTGAGTTTCTTGGCAGTAGTGTTTGGTGTTTTGGCTAAAATTGGGGTGATCTTTTCTGCAACCCAAAGTTGTGATGTCATGGTTGGTACTCTCTGTGAACTTGTAATACAAGTATGTTGATTGGGGATTTGGTTAACCCTGACAGTACTTCTATCAGGTTGCAGTCTAGCAGATATGTACCACTTGCAAGGCTTGACACTACCATCAAATCCTCTGCACCTCACATAAAAATTCTTTCTATCAGTCCAAACAGTCTTGGCATCAAAGTCATGTTTCACTGCATAAGTCTTGAAACACATTCTAAATTCATCCATGTTTGGCCACAACTTCCCCACTTCAATGACAGGGTTTTCTTTGTCATACACATGCACCAGCTCATCATTATGTGCATTATCTACTTCATCTGCAGCTTGTTTCTATCAACTGTCCATCTACATCTTCATCAGCATTAGCAGGCAAACTAGATTCACCCCTCTCCTGCTTATCTCTGTCATCGACTGGAATGCCAAAAAGTTTGGCCATCTCAATGTCAGGCATTGGTGCAATGACCAAATCAGTAGGCTCATCTAATTCAACTACATTCCAATCAACAGTAGCTGCAGTTTCAGTTCCAGTCACCTGTCCCTCTTCGGCTATTACTGTAAGTTCAGTACACATGGGAATCAATGGCCTATGTGAAGCCCAATCATCATCTACCATCTGCGCAGCCAAGTGTGATGACACATATCCAACCTTTGAAAAAAATATTCAGATCAATGAGCTCAGCAAAAAAATTAGCCCGTTTGCTTGTCCAGCCGTTTTGCCGATCGATTTCTTCAACAATCTGTTCACCATCTTCTATTCTCACATACTCTCCTTTCCAATCATCAAACCGCAACAGTGATACTTCTTGCTCTGGACCCCAAACAATATTCTCCCCAATTTTTTCCACCCATTTCTTCAATGCCTTCTCTCCCATGTTCTGTACAACTTGTGGATCAATCTCTATAACTCAACCTCCCATTTAACAATTGTGTGTCTCTCAATGTTCTGTATGCTACCATCAACTAATTTTGCCTTTGATGGAAGTAAATTGACCGTCAATTCGAACACCCGAGCGACAGCATCCCCTCTGTCAGTGGCGTACAGTGTGAGCCCGTGAGAAAGAGCAGACGAAATTGGATCAAAGAGAGGCGCATTACCTATTCGAAGTTGAATCTTGTGGGTCCATCTCAGTATGCCCACGGGCTCCCCTCACAACCTGTCGATTCAACAAGCGAAAATAGAGGAAACGAGCTGAGATCTACGGGCCCGAGAGAGGAACGAGACTAGGGTTCGAATTCACTCACCATTTTCTGAAGACGAAGGGAATGGGTGCCCGATGAGAACGAGGGCTCCGCCACCGCCGCCGAGAATGCAAGATCCGCCGCTGCCGGAGAAGAAGTGGGGTGGGGGGGCAGAGTGGCAGTGGGGGCGGACGGGGGTGGCAGGGCACAGTCAGCTATTTTGAGGACCAATTAAGTTGGACCCACATGTCCTAACATAAACGGGCTTGGTTAACGACCAATTTAACCCCATTTAACACCCAATGTGACCCTAGGCTATTTACACGCTAAAATGTGTCGCACCACAACCATTCATTCGAACTACATCGCACTCCTTCCAATTTGCATGAAAAACGTTGCACAGGAGCTATTGGCCCATTTTTTTAGAACGTTATGAAAAAACTTGATGCACTTCGTGTACAAACTGAATAGTCTCTGATGAAGTATCTGAGTTTGGAATGGAAACCACCGCCTAGCACACATAACTCTATTATTTAAACTGATTGCCCCCTCAAACTTTTTCAATGTTCAATACACACCAATCACAGTGCAATGCTCAAATTTGAACACCTATTGAGTTGGTTTATTTTTTAAGCATTAATTGATTTGCTGGCAACTAAAAAGTCCAAAACGCTATTCTGTTTGAAATAACATGCAAATGAGCTATGAAAAGTTTGAAACTTGGCATGGGTTCATCGTATCACCCCTATAGGTTGTGGTACAAATTTGAGAGCACTAACAAAAAACTAGATGTACTTCATGTATAAACTAAACACTCTTCAGTGAACAGAAACACTCGCTTTCCCATTGAAATCCATTTTTAACAATATTTTCCCTTTAAACCTTTCTATGTTGAATATACACTATTGAAAGCGCAATGTTGTAGCTTGAGGCTACACTAGGTTAATGAACATGATATATTCAAGCACTTTCCATACTTACAAGACCTGTGGCGGGCGCCATCTTCTCCCTGCCACTGCTACTTTAGAAAATTTTGGAGAGTTTGGGCATGGGTTAGCAAAATATTACCGTGGCAGGAATTTCTCATGGCCCTCCATAGATACGTTGAGAACCAATGGTTGGCGTGTCACCTGACCCGCCACAATATTGTTTCTATCCCATGGCTAATTCCGTGAAAATATAGGAGTGGCATTCACGATTATTGCCCATCATACCGATCATTTAGCAGTGGCCATCCCTTTTTTCCATCCGCCACTAGAACTTCCCAAAATAATTGTGGCGGGTTCCTATCTATTCCCGCCACTAATGTGACCCCGGCTATAAGTCTTTCCAGTAGTGGCATGGCATGCGGGCCAGTAACTTAAAAAACGGATTGGTAAATACTACAACGTGAAAATTTTATTCTGAGATGAAAGCTATATTTTCTAGTAGACCAAGCCTATGTCACATACTATATATGTGAGCGGTAGGCATAAGCGAGATGGTTGACCTTCGCCTAGTGCCTATGCGGTGCTTAAGTGCCCTACGCAAGCCTAGGCGGTAATATAGTTTTGGTAATCAGGGTGTATATGTGATTATTATTATGTGTATGGATATTATGGTATACATATAAGTTAACTACCAGGTACTTTCATTGGAATATGTCATGTTTGGCATATTGGTGCAATATAGCATGATTTCCCGATTGGGTAGACAATTCCTTTCTTGGCCTGCCTAGACTTCCACTTATGCCCTAGGCGAGCCATTTGGCCATGGCCTAGCGCCTAAGCATGCCTCAGCGCCTCCTAGGCACTACTTTTTCCCAACAGAGTATGTGTGAAACATGGTGTAGAGCATGTCGCTCTCTTGGACATCACCACAAATATTTGCCCTGGATTAGATGTGGAATAAAATTACTAGCACACATTTAGAAGTGAGTTAATATTTTATTAGAACACATTTCAAAGTATAAATAAGTGTTTATGTGGTGGATGGAAATCCCCTCTAGGTCGGTGCGTGCCAAAAATCTTTTCCAGATACAATGCACACATGTGATCAAATTCACAGACATTAATACATTTAATGGAAAAAATATATATATAAACAAAGTAGCTTATTCTATATGGTTTTAAAAGATGCATGATGTACACACATTTACAACACATGCATATGTAGCTAGGTATACCCTGGTGGGTAGTGCATATACAAGCCAATACACATACACACAATTGAAAAACTAGCACAAGAGTGGCATGCCAAGCCATGCCATGATTGCAAACTCTCTCAAGGTCACACTAACAAATAAAAATGTGGCACCAACCAATATACGGGTTGGCATATATCAACTAACCGTCTGATGGATTATTAATTTATGCATGCACACACATATATATGTTGTCTTGGGTTATTTGATCATCAATTCTGCCAAATGTCATCCATACCCATGTTCATCAATGAGGTCTCGCCAACTGCTGTTGCAGCGGTGTTCCCTGGGTAGTTGTTCCTTAGCCCGGCCACAACATCCTCCTGTGACAGCATCGACGCCAACCCACCTCCAGGTTGAGCCCCGACCATGAGACCCTGATCTGCACCCATATGCATCATCATCTGTTGATGTTGTTGTTGGTGTTGGTAGAGCGACAGAGGCAGTGTTGGGTTGACCATCATTTGGTGCTGGTGGTTGTTCCCGATGTAGTGGTAATTCATAATAGGAAGCGCCACACTGCCCATCATCGATGAGCCAGTTCCGACATCGTGCGACTTGTATGAAGAAGCTCCAGGAAACAGCGGTGCATGCGCACATGTTGACGACATGTCATATTCCATGAGAGGAGGCAATGTATCTAAGTCGACAAAGCCCTGCTGATGTTCTGCTCCTGTGTACATTGGCATGTCATATGACGGTGTCACCATCTTCTTTAGTCCGGTGCTCTTATGGAAGATCCTGCAAACCACCCACTGTTCCTACAAACATACATAAATTACATAAGTACAAATCAAATGTTTTATGTAGCATGCCCCAGGTGTGACGCTATTGTCGTAGATGCTGATCACTTTTTCATTAACTGCTCATATTTGGCACATATCTTGCATAACTTGGGTATTTAGGCGCCCCTTACTAGTGCCCATCTCAGGAATTGGCAACATAGTGACTCCACTAAGCCTCGACTCCAACTTTTGGACTCGATCAACCTTTCCATCCTTTAGAACATTTAAGACATATATGAAATGCCATCACATTCCATGGTTGCATTTACTCACCTCGGCCTACTAGTATGAACATTATCTACAATTTCTCTCTTTTGACCCATACGTTCAGGGTACCTACTTAAAAGGAGGCCGCTATGTCATGGTGGATGTAACTCCCCTCACACATCGGTGCAACCTTGTAATTATTTCCATGTATTGGCTACTGTGAGTAATATTCAATTGGGGGTTCTCCCGTTTGATTGTTCAAAATAAGTAGCTAACTACCTACTAGCATGTTGATGATTCATGAGCACTACTCTAGTATAAATTTATTATATACCTTGGAAGCCATGTTGGTTCTGGTGACGGTGCGGGTGGTGATGGATGGGTTGGATGTCAGCTTCTTGCTGCTCTCGAGCCTATACTCATGCATGATCCAATTGGTCTTCTCCCCCCTAGGCGCCCGACCCTTGTAGAAGACGAGTGTCTTCTTCATGCCGATGAGTTTGAAAGGTGGCTGGAAGATCTCCTTGTCCTTTCCGGTGGCCTTCCAATAGCCGGTCTCCGTCGCCCGGTTCGTTCGTATCCCAGTGGGGTACTTGCGATCCTTTCGGGAGTAAAAGTACCACTCCTTCTCCCCCATCTTCGCCTTCTCTGGTAGCTCCCATGGCTCGTACTTGTTGAGGTTCACATCCTCAATCGCCGCGGCAACGAAGGCTTCATCGAGCACCTTAGGGACCACATAGAATTTGATGATCTCCTCATCCGTCGGGTGGAACCTAAACCCCGGCGGTAGTACCAACTGTTTCTGCTGAACTTGAAGGTGGTCTGCCATGGTGGAGGCTTTATGTGCAACAGATTCTGGGGTGATGGTAATATTGGACGCAACCATAGACATGAGTATGGAAGAAATTAATGAGCTAGGGATATCCATGGAGACGCTTAAATAGGAGTTAATGTGTGTAGTAGCAAGGCGCTTGCAAGAGAAGCCTCAACGTTTCCAGACCTTTATTTATTTTGTATCTAGTGGCACTGGCTATGGATGGATAGATAGATAGATACCTTCCCCATCTTTACAACTGTGCGTTGTTTGTCGTGTTGGAGGAGCCACACACTTGTGGTGACAGGTAGAAAGGTTTCTCGAACCTATCCAAGCGATGACATGCCAGATTACATACGTGGTATTCGTGCTAGCCCTACTCGTGCCATATGCATGCTTCTCTTGTTAGTGTTTGCCTTTGTGATGCAAACCAATCAAACACTCACATTTGTCGCACTAGCTGGTTGCGCATATATAGCATTGCCCACTGTTTCCTGTGATGATTGATATAGATGTATCTAGCTATAAATATTGTATAGCCCCTACCACAGGTTTACACAAAATCTATGTGCTTTGTGGAAGTCTCTAGCCACTAGATTGACTGGTACACCCAGCCACGGTTTGCTTAATTGATAATCCTCCATGCTGTGGTGCCTACAGGTGTCAGCCACAACTAGGGTCACATTGCTCCTGCAGGTGCGCGGCCATGACCGATCTCTACCTTCTGCTGCCTAAAATCATGGCCTTTTGGATCAATTACAACTAAGAGAGGGGAAGGGCACTAGTTGTGGCTGAATTCCCGCATGTATAGATAGGACCGATACGGTTCATGCTTTACATGCATGCACGCACATACCTGTAGTATGTATACATACGCACATCACTGGCATTTCTCTACAGATAATCATCCGTTGCATGTCTTTTATATGCTTTCCAGGGTGCCGTGTACCGGTGCACGCTAGAATGTATGCCACGCATCAAAGCTTCCTCGCCTTCTAAGAAAACATAGTGCGGGATATATGGATCAACCCAACACTCAAGGTGTACATGATTATGTGCTTATCAAATGCATGCTTGTCCATATCCCAACCTTGCATGCATCTCCTCGTGCCTAGACTGTTTTTAAAATTATTTTATACTAGTGGAATGACAATGCATTGTCAAGAAACAATGAAAAAAATTAGAGATACTTATCAAACAATTGTTATAATGTAAAAATGTGTGTCAAACATGATGACATGAACTTTGGGATCTATGAACTTTATTACAGCTAGCGGATCTCGGAAGTTCATAAGCACATATTGGGGTGACTAATTACCACGCTATCAAGTTCTATATGTTTAATTCCAGTGAGCTTGCTGCCACGGTTTTGAATTTAATTGTCCACAAACAAGCCTGCTCGTATTTGTGCCTAATTTTGACCATAAATTTTACCATGAAAATATAAGATGTGTCACATCAGTATTTTCTCACTCGAATTTTCTGTTCTTAGGAAATGGTGATTTGTTTGTAGTTGGTACAATTATTTTTTCAGCATTAAACTATAAATACGTGACCGCCTACTTTCGCATCTCTAAACATGAAATTGCACATAAAATTTGCAATACGCAACCAATGGAGTGACCACTAGAGAAACTTGTATACCTAAGAGAATTATCGCCACTACCTAATCTATCTTAACATGCAACCTATCCACATCACCACATATGCCACCCCATAAGTTTATCTCGATGTTTTCCTTTCCACTAAGATAGCAGTTCTATTTCCAAGCATAATAATCGATCTATCGCATGCCCTCCCTCATTCGAAATCAATTCTAATTCCACCCTCAAAAACATATGGCACACTATCCCAGCCGCATCACCTGATCTTACCACTAAATTTTCTCTCGACTTGACAGACCAAGGTCAATACATCTCAGCTTCCCACCTATTCTTGATTGAGTTGGAGCCGCCGTAATCGAGCTTCCACATGCAAACTCATTCCCATGCCAAGATGAGCCTCGATATTGCGCCGTCATGATGCGGCTGGACAGCAACACGCTGTGGTGCCCCGCATCTGCTTTGCCCAGCTAGCTACCTCCCATCATCCACATTAGTTTTGTCCAGCCGCGGTGCGCCCTACACACCCACCCCGCATAATTGTAGTACCACCAACGACCTTTTCTCCAGCATGGAGCACATCGATCTGGTCGCTGTGGCAAGGGTGGGAGAGGAAGAAGGTGGGCTCTTTGCCTCTACCGAACTCCTTTCTTTACTCATGTCTGTTAAGTTCAGTCAATTGGACTGGAACGTCCTAGCATCATAGGAAGCTTGTGGGGTTTCATTGCCATGTGCAGGCTTAACACATGTATCCCATCGACAATGTAAATGACACCATGTAATGCATGTCTTTTAGCTAATTCTATTTCCCTAAATTCTTTTACATCATTGAATCTAAAGGTCGTTGGTATTACTGATATATTCCACTTGATTTGAACTACTAACCAGTTAACCATATATATGTGGATTGCATAATCTATCATGTTGCAATTCATTCAGATTTTTAAAATAGACTTTTTTTATATAAGATTTGATTTACACTTCTAGAAGCAGTCCATCGGTCAATCTCACTGCATCCATTATACATCGACCTGCCAATATTATTGATTAAATACGGCGGAATGGATGAAGCAAAAGTGGTTATTTAAGTATGAAAAATGCATCCCAGATTACCCCTTCAAAGTCAGAATCCTTTCCACATCCATGGTGATGGGTCATGCTATTTTTAGGTTATGCAACACGATTTGGTTTTCTACTCATTTGCCTTAGACAAACGTTTGATTGGTAACATATGTTTATGTTTTTTATGGACTTTCAGAAATAGTATTGATGTATAATTACATGATGCCTAACAAGGGATTGCCAAATTATGTGTAGGGTATAATTTGGTGGTAGCATGAATTTTGACACCCCCCCATTAAAACTTTCCCTTTACTATCTTTGTTGCAGGGGATGCTACATTACACTCATCCAGATGCAATTCCTTTTCTCAGAATTTGGAACTATGTTGTTCCCGACAACTGTTAGCATAAAAATTTGCAAAAAAAATTGGCATCCAAGAGATTACTGTATGGATGCTCTTCCTGATAGGTCACCATATAACAACAAAAGTTTTAAGGTACAACTAACTCGTTCTTGCTGCCGCCCCAAGCTATGCATATGAATTGCACATCTACATTTGATCCTAGTCTTGGCACAACTAGTGTTGGTGAGTCACGTGATGAATATTAATTCCCCAGTGCATCAACAGCGATACTTTTGATTCATATGGTTATGCTTAGTTACATTGACCTCTGTGCATCTCCATCATTTCTATGGGTATGATGCCATGGCAAAAATTACACGTAATTGCAAGGTAGGGGAAATTAGTATCATTACATTTTATTTGAAAAATTACTGAGCATAAATTAATAAATTAATGGAATGCATGTACTGATTTGCTTGGCTCCGGCAAACCCATTGGACTGTCTATGGCAATGTTCGACTTAAGTCCACAAGGTGAGTTTTACTGCATCTGATTTTTATTTTTCATTTAATCCTAACAGGAATGATGAGCTTTCTAGCACCAATGCTACATGAGAAAGGTCATCAAGTGGAATGGTTTGGACATCAACTAACTAGAACATGGGCCATTTCATACACATGTTCATCTTCTTTGCTGGTAAAAGTAACAAGCTACCGATGTCACCATATTGTGCTTATGTTATTACCGTTTCTATTTGTACATTTTTTCACTATTTTATATTGAGATATGATCTATAAGATACTCATTGCTTTAGTTTCCATCTGTATTTCGCTCTTTGTAGACCACTATGTTGCACGCTTCCATCCTGTAAAGTCTATTTATTTTGGTGTCGCCAACATGCCATTGGCAAAAAATGTCTGTTTGAAAGACCTTTGCCAACTAGACATCTGATGCCAAACAATGTTGGTCGAAAATGTCCTTTCTTTTCTGATCGACTTTTTGTGGTAGAAAGTCTTTTTCCCTACCAACATATATGTAGGGATCCTATGTAATAGTGTAGTGCAACGTAACTCACTGCTATTAGTCATAACTAGCTTCATTACACACCTCAAGCTAGCTTTTCATTTAGAGATGAAGTGCCAAAAATTATGAATTAGATTGTTATCAAGTTCATGTAAGGCTGGAATTGGAGAACTAGACACCTTGGGAGTGTCTTGAGAATGATTTCTATCCTTAAGCTTTAGCTAGACTTATATGTGTGTTCGTGTACGCCTATTCGTGCAACCAAGGCCGTCTCAATTGCTCATGCGGAAGACATAAAAGAATGCAAAGCGGCATGATGGCTAGATGGTTAGGGTTCTAGGATACTAGGCGAGCAAAACCAATGAGATCAACAACTTGAAATTCTGACGACGAGTAAGTGATATGCCAAAACTTATCTACTTTTCCAATCATTTTGCTTATACTTACTCTTCTAATTTTATATTGATGTGCCAAAACTTGAAATCCTGTTTTATTTGAAGATTTTTAATCGAATTTTATATTGGTGTAGTTTTCATGTGTGTGGGTACTTCGCCAAAAAATAAGGTTAAAAAAGTTTGAGGAGTTCTCATCCAGAGGAGCACCACTAGCAAGGAGGGCCCAACCGAGGTGCACACCACTTGGGGGCTAGCACTAGTCTAGGGCGCGTAGCCAAGTCATGCGAAGCCCACATATACCCAACTCCCCCATTTCGACTATAAATTTTCTAGGACCTCAAAGTTCACTAAGATTTCTTGTGTATTTTTCCTAGTTTAGAGAGCTACTGCCTTCGTTGATCATTGTCTTATAGGGTTCTTCGGAGGTTAATCCCACCTTCAGAGAGGGCATTTCGTCACCATTGACTTCACTAGACCATTCTCCATCATCTTCATCATGTTTTCCGCAATGCATGTATGTGCAATCTGATGCCCGCACATGGGGTGGATGGAAATTGGATGATGCCAATCATGTAATATTCTAAGATTTCAGGGTATTGATCCCTATTATGATTATTGTTCTTGATCTTTCGTTGCTATGAATTTGTTATGCATAATGCATATTACTAGGTTCGGAATACTGTGAGTTGAGATTTGAACCATATGTGTGTTTCATGATATTATGTGTTTGGATTGTGCCAACAAGTCGCACGCAACTCTTGTAGTCCCAACTAGCAACCACGTGGGTGACGTACCAGGATATCAGTGGGGAGGGTTGAAATTTGAGGATTGGTACATTTATTCAAAAAGTGTTAACGTGTTTTTTGACTATCTGCCAAAAGGAAAGCTTAGTTGTATATTAGTTTCCATTGGACACATGTTACATGGGAGGATTGGGCAACATATGTTATGCAATTTCCCATAAATAAGCATGTTCAACTACATATGGAGTACGTGCGTATAAAAGTAAAGAGAACATGATCTAGGATTACATAATTTCTTATATCCCATATGTGTGACTGATGCCATGCATCCATGTAACTCCCCAATTTCCATTCTCACGCCTATGTTTATAATGTTGATGATCTCCTTCAATACATGTTATTTGTAGTTGTCGGGTAATTAGTAGTCTTATTTACTTTTCTACAAGCAACAACACTCAAAATCATGTCACTATGATGGCACTAATAATTTCTCTTAAATAAATATTTGTTTCATGTGTGGTTCAAAATAATACATTAGCTACTAAAGACTTATTATTTTTCTTTCTCTCCGACAGCGATAAATACAAATTAGAGTTGCAATACTTCCCAATGCGACTATTGCGACCTCGTGCACTTGTTGGATATCTGCAAAGCACTACAACAAGATTTTCATGTCAATGCTGAGTTGCGGGGTGAAGCTAAAAATATCAATGGTGTCAATCTTTTAAATTGATTGGTGTTATTAACTTTTTCTTAAAACCCTTATGTGGAAACATATGATTAACAATCACGAATGGTCATATTTGACCTCCAAACAAAAACCAATAGTTTGCACTTCTAACCAAATCGCAAAACTAGAAGTATTTTTGAGAAATTAGATGGGAAAGAAATATTTAAGTACATGATTACAATGTCTTGTGGATTTCCTTTTATGCCATTTGTTTTTATAATTTTCACATTCCAGAGAGAGAGAGAGAGAGAGAGAGAGAGAGAGAGAGAGAGAGAGAGAGAGATAGAGAGATGGAGCACAACATAATTTTGTACTTATTTGCATTTCATGGTTGCAACAAGTAACAAGGAAAGAATGTTATGGTTATGGTAGTGGTGTGAGGGGAATGTGCACATGGTAGTGCGGTGTGCCTAGTCTTGGCTTCTCCCACTTTGCTTTCATGTTATAATTTGGTTAGCCTTTATATCTTCCTTTACATTTATGTTTTCCTAGCTTAGTTTATCTAGCTAACCGTTTGCTGCACCAATAGAAAATATCAGAAGTTTACTAATTTTTAAACTCTAGTTTGGATGTGAATGCGACTCGAGACCATGACAACTCTACTTGGGTATGAGGGAATGACTAACCTTAACTCATACGGTTTAACAAATACCTAGTTAATGCTTATGCGAAAGGTACCATCGTTATCCATGCACTAGCGGTTGTCAAGGTACTTTTCTGGCACTGTTGCCGGGGCTCTTAGCCCTTCGATGTTTCCTTTGAACTCACACTTAGTTTAGTGTATTTTTAATATTCTATCTCTAACCCCCTAACAAAACAATTACCAAAAATATTTGATGCGGATATGCCTTTTTAGGAATAACAAATTCTATAAAGGATGAAGGAATAGCCACGAGTACACCAATCAAGTCTGACTATGATGCAAAGACAATTGAACGAACATATTGGGTGAATGAGTACTTATTCATGTTACGTGTCTCATATCCATTGTCTTGAGGGAATTGTGGATCTGGTGAACACATGAACTATCAATGTAAGTATGGGTTTGATCCATAATAGAAACCTATAACTCTTGCGATAAAAACAGTGCTAGTATGGAGGTCATAGAATTCATACTTTTCACGGTTGCAAGTGAGATGCTACATCCAATAATAAAGATTAACATAGAAACCATCTTACTTGACAGGATTAACATGGTAGTACAACCCATCCATGAGTTTTGCTTGGATAATATTTGTGAGAAGTCATTAATGCTCAACATTTGTGTCGGTATACTGAGTTGTGGGAAGAAGCTTAAAAAATATTGATGTTGTCAATTTTTTAAAAAAATTGACTGGTGTCAATACATATTTTTGAGAGCACTATGTTAACTTGAAGAGGATGAGCACTAAATCCTTGGTATCACGTGACACACGGGTTGGATGCGTCTTTCTAACTGAAACTGGGAGATGGAACTTCCTAAGTGTAAACCAAATCTTAAAATTCAAGGTATGTTAGAGCAATAGATGGGAAAGGGGTATTCAAAAATTCAAAGTGCTTGACTACGATGCCTTGTTGAATGCATTTGATGGCATTTAAAAAAAATCAATCTGTTTTTATCAGCAACCAATTTTGTAATTCGTCCATCGCCACTGCATTTCAACTAAGAGAGAGAGTGAGAGAGAGAAAGAGGAAGAGAGTGCAGGACATCACTTTTTACTTATTTGACACAAGTTCTTATTTATTTACATAAAATAAGTGAGGCTCTGCTCTTATTTTTTATTAAGGCAGCTGACATATTATTTACTACTTTATTACTATAAGACAGCCATCAAGTCTAGTCTTATTTTTGTTTTAGTTTATTAAGCCAGGAAGGCTACTCTTTCTAACCTAAATTTATTCTGTTTTATTAAGCCAACAAGCCTACTCTTTCTACCCTAAATTTATTTTATTTTACTAAGCCAGCAGGCCTAGTCTTTCTACCCTAAATTTATTTTTATTCTACTAGTAATTTATTCTGGAGTGCATGCATGGATAGTCGAAATTCGGAGTGGAAGTTGGTGGGTGCTTCATTCACTTGCGGCCAAAGTCAAAGGTGCCGCTTGCTTTAGGGTGGCAGATACCGGAGCAAAACGTGCAATTGTTTGTTGACCAAGCTGCATCCAAAATTGCAAATAACCAAGTGTCTCAATATATATGGATACTCAAAATGTATGGGCATGCAAAGAGAGAAAGGAACTAGGATTACGTACTGGATTGTCCTCCTAGCATGACACAGTGCTGCACCGACTTTGGGGGGCCGTCGCCGAGGACCTCGGCGAAGAAGAGTTGTGTCCCGTGGGGCCCCGCATCGGCCCTGAAGTTGACATGGAAGCAGAGCCGGTTGTCGCCGGCGTCCACCCACCGGCAGGAGAAGGCGTGGCTGTCCACCGGGTCCAGATCCGTGAGATCAACATCCTATATAACGTAATCATTCAGCCAAGATTGATCATCAGTACGTAGCTAAGATGGGAGCAAAGAAGAAGAAGAAGAAGAAGAAGAAGAAAGTGATGGAGTAACTAATGCAGAATATATACATGATTTTCGCTGTAGTGCTGGGCTGCGAGCCTGGTGCAGCGCTCCGTCTGGCTCTCACCTCTAGACGCCATTGCCTAAGCTAGCTAGCTACCTGCTGTGGTGTGGTGTGGTTTAGTGCTGTTGCTTGTGATGCGATAGTGCGACCGATGGATCAGTGCAACAAGTACGTATATATGGCCATATCGACCGATCATCACGAGTGTATGATGGATCGAGGTGCGTTCGATTTGTGTGACTTTTCTTTCACCTATCATCATGCAATGCAGGTGCATTCGATGTGTTAGCCCGTCAAAGACAGAAGCAATATGCATGTCCAAAGCATGCATCGGTCATGCCCGCCGGTCAGCCACGCTTCAGCGCTCATGCAATCATGCTGCTACCTCTCAAGGACGCAAGGAATAAGTTTCCCCCCAAATTATTATTACTCCTTCCGTACATGTTATTGTCGCTGGTAGTGCTGTTGTAGTACTAGTTGTTGTTCTTGTTCTTATTGCAGCTGCTACTACTACAGGAAACACGTTTGGTATCCCGGGCATTGTTATCTGCCTCATGATGGGCCACACAGGAATTTCCTCAGCACACTAAGCGCAGAATACAAAACCGAATTCATGGGCCGGTCGACGGGTTTAAATGATTTATACTATTATATTGATTATTATTATTTAATGCCTGCTAATAATCATGGAAAACCCTATTTGCCGCTCGTTGCAACGTTTGTCGCCCGATGCACATGCAAGCGAACCAGAAAGAGTAAGTGAGCCGGCCCATTTAAGGGTAGACAAAGGCCCGAAAATTTTCACAAACATCAAGCATTTGAGCATCTTGCACCACAAAAAATAGCAGATTTTTTGAATTTGTTTGCTATTCTTTATCTTGCTACTGCTGCTGCTGCTACTACTACTACTGCTACTGCTACTGTTACTACTACTACTACTACTACTTTTGCTGCTGTTGCTATGTGCTGCTACTGCTCCTCCTACTGTTACTAATTCCAAAAAAAAACTACTACTCCTACTACTACCACTACCGCTATTGCTACTGTTGTCGCCGCCGCCGCTGCTACTAACTTTAGTTTTGCTGAAACACGTAGTTGTACATGGGATGATCCATCTAAATGGCCAAAATACCTTTGGTTTATTTTCAGTTACACCTAACCCATCGGTGCTTCCCTCTCTTTTCCTTCATTTTCTATGGGTTATCCCTCGGTCGTCCTCTTCTCCATTGTCCACCTCAGAACACCCCTCTACTTTCTCTCTCGCACCTTGTTTGTAGTTAGTTGTTTTGCTTTCGCCTGTGTGATGTATGCCTCCATGGTTTAACCATGGATTTTGGCTGTTAGGTGGTCCCTCATCTGTGCATACATGGAAACGTTGGTCCTGGTGTGCGGGTCCCACCTATCAGATTCGTTGTTAAAACGAACTAATCTGTGATTTGTTGCTAGTGATGGATTTTGTTATGAAAAAAAATATGATAAAAAGTAGTAGCGGGTTTGTGATAACATATAGTCATAAATATTGGTTTTGTGTAACTTACGCACGTGTCCTAGATTGTACCATGAGGACATAGTCAAAACCTGGATGTCGGTATTTCTGTGGGAACCGATGCCATATATACCCAAAGCATCCCAACCTCCTCTCCACAATCTGAAGAGCTCCCTCTTCCCTAAATCTAGCTTCAATGTCATGTGTCGTGGCCTGCATCGACACCTAAATCAACATGGCCGCATCAGTAGCATCCCCACTCGAGGTAGCACATCAGACCGCAAGGCGCCGCAATCATCACGGACAAATTAATTTTGCGTTGATCCAACATGTAGCAGCGAGAAGAGCACGAAGGGGCACCGTGACCAACGTCCTGCTCGGTGTGTAGGGGCTGTTGAAATTGCGGCGCACGAGCAGCTTCAAGTTTCGTGCAAGGAAACGGCCGTAGCAAGGGGGGTTGCTAAGGCAGAGGTGCGCCGGCGATGGCGACGAATGGGGGATGGCAGAGGCAGCAAGATGGAGGCGACGACCCAAAGATGGAAGAGAGCGGGGAACAACGCGGCATGAACCAACCGCCTCTTCCTCTATGTCACCGTCCTCATCCTTCTCACCACCATGGCCTAAGCGTGCGCCGTAGTGGCCGGCGTGACAACAAGACGATGGGACAGTGAGGGGCCAATGGCTGCGAGAGGGAGAGAAGAGAAAGAGGCGAGGAGAAGAAGGATTGGAGGGGAAGGGTTCTCGCAAGGAAAGAAACAACAGTGGCAGGTCGGATCCATCTATAAAGACAAAATATACCAAAGTCTCCGGAGTGAACAAATATATACATCGATCGCAAGGACAAACCAGCCCACAGGCAGAGGAAAATGTGGCGTTCAAACAAACCAAACCAAAATAGTACTCGCTAACTCAGTACCAAGCAAACAGCTAACTGGTACCCGCTAACTCGCTGAAACGGCAGTAGGCAAACAACAAACTGGTCAAGACAAAACCGGTTAAAAATAGGTCAATGGCACCGGCAAAACCAATTCCATGTGTCGCCTGTGGGAGGGAGGGGCAGGCATTGCCGAGTATCTCTGCGAAGAAGAACCTTACCCCATGGTACCTAGCTTCCGGCCTGAAGTTGACATGGAAACAGAGGCGGACATCACTGCCGGCATCCACCCAACGGCAGGAGAAGGCGTGTTGTTCACCGGATCCAAATCCTTGATAATAACACCATGCGGACAGACGTAGGACGTACGTAGATAAGATCAGAAAGGACTAAGGTAGATGAGGACATGGGTGGACAGATGTGCACCCATTATTTTTTTTCAAAAAGACTATATAGGTACATCGTCAGACCATATGGTTTAAAAATATATTTTTAATTTGTACATTGTTTATCCCTCACATATGGTTTATTAAATATATTGTCAAATTTGTACACGGGTGCTCCAAAAACAAGTATATTATACTCTAGAATTTTTCTATAGATATATTTTTCTAATCATATAATAGAACCACTATTACAATAGTTGTGAAACCATATCTTTTAGAGATATTTAACGTACATAGTATGAACTACATAAATTACACATGTATTAAAAAATACAAAGCAGAAATTAAATTCAGCTCAACACTTAATTATTTTTCAATGATATACATTATAACATATAACAAATAATTAAATAATATTGTTAAATATGCCAAATAAGGAATGAAAAAATATACTCCTTCTCATAAAGAATGTATCTTTAACACAATATTATATTAAATATACTCCTTCTCATAAAGAATGTATATTTCAAGAGGAATGGGGCAATAGGAGAAACTAAAATTTGTGACTCGAAATAAAATTTTGACGTTTGTACACCCAAAATTGAAATGCTAACTCCACCACTAAAGTCAATGATTTTTAAGCTGCTTTTATGAGCGAAACTAGATGAATGAATTAATTAGATATTACATAAGTTGTGTTGTAGTGCATGACTGCAAGCCTAATGCAGACGTGCATGTAACGTAGAGAGCATCACCGAGGACCTCCGCTAAGAAGAACTTTACCTCGTGGTGTCCTGCTTCCAATCTGAAGTTGACGTGGAAACAGAGACGGACATCACCGGCGGCATGCACCCAGCTGCAGGAGAAGGCGTGGTTGTTCAATGGATCAAAATCCTTAAGAAAACACTCTACGGACGGATTTGGACCTACATAGTTAAGATCAATATGCGACAAAAACTAGATAAGGACATGTGTGGACATATATGCACCCATTATTTATTTTCAAAAATGAGTATATAAGTATATCGTTAAACCATATGTTTAATTTAAAAAGTATTTTTTATATTTGTACATTGTTTATCTCTCACATATGGTTTATTAAATATTTTGTTAAATTTGTACACGGGCGCTCCAAAAACAAGTATATTATACTCTAGAATTTTTTTATAAATAATTTTTAATCATATAATAGAACAATTATTACAATATTTGTGAAACCATATGTTTTAGAGATATCTAACATACATATGTAAAAACTACATAAATTACACAAGTATAAAAAATTTTAAAAAAAAGTTAAAAAGCATAAATTAAGTTCGGCGCAAAACTTAAGTATTTTTCAATGATATAAATTAAAATATATAACAAATAATTAAATAATATTGTCCACACATTGTGTGTAATTTATGTATTTTTATCGGATCCTGATAACGCCCACACGTGTGGCATACTAGACATCCGCCCACACATCTTGTGTGGCGTGAGCAGGAGGCAGCCCACACGGGCTGTGTGTGACGAGCATTAGAATTGCCCATACGTGTGGGCGCAGCTACTTCGTGCTACACGCCCAACAAGTACTACTCATCTCCACCCCGCACGTGTGGCAGGAAGCAAAAATGCCCACACGTCCTGACGCAGCTACGTTAGGTACCCGTGGGATGACGATTTAGTTGCCATCTGGGATGACAGATGTAGTTATCCGGGATGGCAAATATAGTTGTAAAAGCATGGAAACTCTATCTGTTTTGGTTAACTAGAGTTGTCATATCTAATTTATCGTAGTTGTCGCGTGTAATCAAATTATAGTTGTCGTGTGTGATTAACTACTTGCCACATATGGTTAAATAGTAGTTGTCATGTATGTTTACCTAGTTGCCACGTGTGGTCCAACCATAGTCGCCATGTATGGTTAATCACAGTTACCATGTGTGTTTATCTGGTTACCACGTACGCGCAACTGCAGTTGCTGTCTAGCAATGAATCATAGTTGTCATGTGTGTTTACCTAGTTGCCATGTAGGCGCAACTGCAGTTGTCGTCTAGCAACGAATCATAGTTGTCATGTGTGTTTACCTAGTTGTCATGTACACGTAACTGCAGTTGCCATCTAAACAACGTACGAGTGTCGTGTGAGCGAAAAGCAGTTCGCCCACACGCGCATGGACTAGGTGATGGTTGTGTGGACAGAAACTAGTTCACCCATACAGCACAGCTGGCAAACCGCATGCTGCGGGACGTGTGGGCGAAGTCTCCAACACCCACACACCAGCTCCGTCCTACGTGGCACGCAAATTCTGCCTCGATGTGTCAAGATTCGTGCAAACTTGACTGGACGGTGATCCACGCATGTGGGCGAGTTGCAAAACTGCCACACGTGTGAACGTTATCATTTAGGTTTTTTCCTGGCTCTTTAGATCGGTTTTTCTGTTGTTGAATTGTTTATATTGCTTATTACATGTGTCACGTGGTGCCTTTTGGATCAGTTACCATTAGGAGAGGGGAAGGGTACTAGCTGCGGCTGAATTCCCGCATGCATACATGAGACCAGTACGGTTCACGCTCTACGCATTTGTCTAGAGATAATCATCCGTTGCATGTCTTTTATCTGCTTTCCAAGGTGTCGTGTACCGGTGCTCACCTTTTATAGAAAACTGAGCGCAGGATATATGGATCTATCCAGCACTCAACGTGTACATGACTGTGTTTATCAACTAGATGTTTGGCCATATCTCAACCTTGCATGCATCTCCTCGTGCCCAGGCCGTTTTTAAATTATTTTATGCTAGTTGAATGCCAATGCATTGTCAAGAAACAACGAAAAAAATATAGCGAAACTTATCAAACAATTGTTGTAATGTAAAACGTGTGTCAAAGATGACGACATGAACTTCGGGGTCTATAAAACTTTATTGCAGCCAGTGGATCTGAAAGGAAGTTCATACAAACATATTTGGGGGTGACTGATTATCACGCTAGCAAGTTTTATATGTTCAATGCCAGTGAGGTTGCGGCCATGGTTTTGAATTTAATATCGCATAAACAAGCCTCCTTATATTTGTGCCTAATTTGACCATCCGTTTTACCATGAAAATATGATATGTGTCACATCAGTAATGATAATTTCTTTGTGGTTGGTACAATTGTTTTCAATTTTGCTAAAGCACATCTAGATGTGCTCTAAGTATTGCACATCTAAGTCCCGTATCATTGATTTTACATAAAGATTCATGCAAACATTTTCCTTTGTCTTTTTTATTTTCCTTCCTAATTTGATCGAGTCACTTAGATGTGTTTCATCTTTAAGCTGGAAACACGTGACCACCTACTTTCGCATCTCTAAACCTGAAATTGTACATAACATTTACAACATGCAACCAATGGAGTGACCACCAAAGGAACTTATAAACTCGTTTTACTTAATCCTATATAACTAAGAGATTTATCCCCACTATTTAAATTATCTTAAGATGCAGCCTGTCCACATCATCACATATGCCACCTCATCAATTATTATATTTTTGGCCTATGTTTTCCTTTCCACTAAGATAGTCGTTTTGTTGCCAAGCATAATAGTCGAACGATAGCATGCCCTTCCTCGTCCGAAATCGGTTCCACTTCGACCTTCTAAAATATACGATGGACTAGCCCAGCGAGCACTTCAGTGAGGTCCTCAATAGAGATCAAGTGGGTGGTTGGTCGGTTAAAAAATCGACCTATTGCTGCTTCTGATCCTTGTGTGACACAAAGCCCTAGAGAATCAACTCTCAGCGAGAATCCACAGTGTACTCCAGATTGTTGAATCTGGCGATCCGTCCTAGAGCAAAGTTCTTGATCTAGCTGTGGTGGCCAACTGAGTTGATAGCGAAGGTGCCGGTGCCGAAGATGAACATCTGATTTGGCCAAAGATCGCACTGTATTCTGCCGGAGATCCCATCAGACCGCGGTGTTCAACTCTCGGGAACGATTGTCGCGCATGCCTCAATAGGGTGCCTCAAAGAGGTGATAAGGTCGGAGGGGAAACAAGGAGGCGAGTTTACCTAGGTTCGGGCCCTCTAGGTGGAGGTAAACCCCTACTCACTGGTTGTGATAGGGTTGTGCAAAGTACAAGTATAGAACCAGGGGATTGTAGATAATCTATCGACTAGCCCGGCCCCGGGCTTATATAACATACTTGAGGCCCTAGAGTTACACAACCTAATCGGCTCCGTCGGTGGAGGAGGATAGTCCTCCATGGCCCCGTCTTCCTTGACTTTGACGACAAGGCTTCCGGAGTCTTCTCATCGAACCCCATGGCCGCCGATCAAGGTGTGGGATGGAACCGACCTAGGGATCCTTTGGCCAGCCTACCAAGCTGGCAACCGCCATGGTGAGGCACCGTTGGGCTACCAAGTAACATGAATGTGACACCTTTTTGCCTTCATTTAGCTCAACTCAGTCTTTCTGGCATTCTTCACCAGACGAATCTCCACCCATGCTGCATTTTCCCTCAGTGGATGTGGTAATGATGGAACTGTGGACACGTGTATAATTTTCCTCGGTGGTTCTTCAACACTTTCTTTTGGTACTTGCAAGAGATTGATCTAAGTTTTAATAATATGTAAAACAATATCATAATCGAGATGCTTCTTCTTCTTCTCATGTGTTGCATTGCAATTCTTGTGGTACATGAGGTCATGACATGTTATTGGTCCCGGACTGATGCGGGCGATTAAGTAGAGGGGAGAGGAAGGCCAAGGAGGCCGCAACGGTGGTTAACACATAACAGTACAATTTTCGTTGCGGTGTTTGTTACTAGTGACGACTGATGAAGTATATCTTGATATTATTCCTACTTATTTTCTTAGAAATGCCCATAACCATTTCCTAAAATCAAAACCCATTCAACCTCCTGCAATCCTTGATGCAAAACAATACTATATATACATGTTGTCACTATTTATATACTATATTAGTAACTAGGCGTGCATACATAATGGATACCAACACAACTAGTAAATAAAACATATAAAGCACTAATTGCAACAGCATCCTACATCTCTTATTGTGTTGTGTCTGGTTAATGCGTTTAGTGAAAAAAAAAGGTCTGGTTCATCCATTGCCTTCCCTGGTTGCCATAAAAAAACACGCATAAAAATGACCGGTCTCATATAGCCATAGCAACTATCCACGTGATGACCGGTCTCATACAATGTTCCATCCTCCAGGTGCTTCACGGCTTCTAGACATGCATAGCAATGCTGAGTGTCAACACGAATCTCCATGCCACGATAGGGACCACAAATGTCCTTGCCCCTAACCCCACCTACATATAAATTGACATGAATTACTAGCAAAATAATGAAGAGGATATGCATGAACCCGGGTTCGCGTAGAACTAACCAACTCCATTTTGCCCTTCCAAAGAAACTATGGAGGTGGGTATACACGTATCGCTGCGGCGCTCGTAATATACCTCCGCGAACACTAACACTAGTAGAAAACGGGCCTATTATCCCGGTTCGTAAGGGCCTTTTGTCCCGGTTCCTGAACCGGGACTAAAGGGTCGTTCCTAATGCCCTGACCCTTTAGTCCCGGTTCAAACCAGAACCAGGACAGATGGGCCTCCACGTGGTGAGCCCAGGCAGGAGGGCCTTTGGTCCCGGTTGGTGGCACTAATCGGGATCAATAGACCTTCACGCGTCAGCATTTCTGTGGCTGGGGTTTTTGTTTTTTTTAAAAGGGGGAGGGTTGGGGGTTTGGGGGGGTTAATTTAGGTATTTCATATATTTTGTTAGATAGCTAATTGATAGAGAGAAGTGTCCTCTCTTATGTCCGTGCTTGGTCGACGCTACGTACTATACATACGTATAGAGAGGACTAGACACGCTAGCTAGCTAGTAAGCAAACGAAGGAAACAGAAGATCGTCATGAACATATATGCATACAGAGAGAAGTGATATCGACCACCTCTCCTTCTCCGAGAGATTGGTTGAACAACAAGTTCTCGTATATCTATCCGACACTACCGGCTACATATATACAATAATTATCTCTTACAAATATAATCTCCTAAATTACGGATGCATGGTCCACATAGTATTCTCCGTCTTCAACGATCACGTGGTCAAGAAAAAATGCCGCCCATTCCTCTTGAATTGCTCGCATGCGATCTGGTGCAAGGAGTTCATTCCGCATCCGAAACATCTAATTTGAAGAAGGGGTCAATACATATATATATATAAATGAATGAAACTCAACACAAATGATGGTAATAAAATAAAATTGTGAATATTGTTATTTACGCACTTCATATTGTTCGTCGGAGTACCCGCCCCGCTCACAGGTCGTGTGGCAGATGGACTCGCAGACGTAGTATCCACAGAAATCATTCCCTTGTTCCTGCCACAACCACTTTACAAGAAATATAGGTCAATCAAACTGATAAGTAAGAATGCCAAATGGTATTGATGAAACTAGCGCTTGAATCACTAGGAGATGCGCGGAACATGCTACTATAGTACTTACTTTCGGGTGTCTAAATTGCAGCTCCTTCAGCAGTCCGGGAGCTTTTCTGGTGAATTTTCTCCAAACCCTGCCGGACAAAGAAAACAATTACTTGATACCAGGAAATGAACAAAGTTGCTGATATGGTGCATAATGATCGATTTAACTTACTTCTTGAGGATTTCAGTCATGTCCGCATACTCCTGGGGATCTTTCCGTTTAGAGTGCAAGACAGTTACTACTCCCTGCTCAAGCCTAATCTTTAGGAGAATATAGTGGTACATGCGCACGCATGCATAACTCATCAATTACATTAATATAACCTGGACTAATATATAAGGGAAACCGAATATGCACAAGACAGTAACACTCACTTGAAGTTGTAAGGAAATAGTATTGTATCTTTGTTTTCATTTATTTTGAATGATCATAGCAAGTTGGCCTCGGTATCTGCGGCACGATGTTCAACCTCAGTTGCATCTATGAGATATGTGTTAACGAACCCAATATCACCGATTTGTCTTTTCTTCAATTCGGCGATCTTCGGTGGTGTCGGTGATGAGATTGGGGCGGGTGATCGACGGCGGTGAAGACGGGGGTGGGGCGTGACGGACCGCTAAATCTATACAAATCTCGAGGAAAATGGAGTTTTGAGGTCGAGCTTCGAGAGGAGAAAGCTTAACTAGTGTGGCTCGGACATTTCATCGAACACCTCATGTGCATAGGAGGTGAGTTAGAGCACCACAAAGCCCTTCTCTCGCTGGCCAGAGAAAAACAGAGCACTGGAGTGCTCTGCTCGCGGGCGAAGGTATATATAAGCACCTTATTGGTCCCGGTTGGTGGCCTGAACCGGGACCCAGGCCACCAACCGGGACCAATGGTGGTGGGCCAGGAGCCAGGCCCATTGGTCCCGGTTCGTCCCACCAACCGGGACCAAAAGGTCCAGACGAACCGGGACCAATGACCCACGTGACCCGGCCGGCCCCCTGGGCTCACGAACCGGGTCCAATGCCCCCATTGGTCCCGGTTCTAGACTGAACTGGGACTAATGGGCTGACCCGGCCTGGACCTTTGCCCCCTTTTCTACTAGTGTAACTCCTCCTTTGAATTCTCCAAGCTGCTTTTGGCGGTGAAGTTTACATGACCATAGAAGCCCCTCGCATCCATGATCGCGGTGCTAGTGTATATGGCTCTGACGAGCTCATACTTGACCGATTAGCATATATATGTTGAGGCAAAAAGGAGGACGAAGTTAACTGGGAAAATTGCGTGTACATACATACATACAAAGACGAAGGGAGGGTAATTAAATGTTTTTGGGGTACAAATGGTATGTACTACCTGCAGGTTCTGGTCTTGGCTGTTGTAGTGGTCGAGCGCGGCGGTTATGTACTCGTTGGTCTGGCGCGGTCATCGTCCTCGTACATGGCATCAAAGGCCGAGAAGTCGCTAGCGATATTGTAAGTGGGAACATTATTGGGATTTCTAGCCCAATAATCGTGGTGGTCTTTGCCAGCGGCCATGCTCCCATACCTTATAGGTGGGTTAATTTATGAATGACTGTAATCGATGGAAAAGCTAGCTAGTGAGAGTGCGTAGGAGGAGGCAAAGCCTGCGGAAGAACTTACTCGATCTGGGTAGCATTCGTACGAAGGCGAGGTAGGAAGACGAGGACCCTCCTCCTGGGGTTCTGGAGGAGGAGGGATCCTCTTGTACAGCACACCGCCGCTGGCGGCAGCCATGGATGTCGATCTGATAATCTGCTATGTACAGTAGATCACAACAAAGGGGTCTAATCTACTCTATCTACTCAGGTCAGGTGTGTTCTCCGGGAGCGTATATAGATTAGAGAGACGGCCAGATCGAATCGAGATCAGTTCAGTAGTATCCGACTCGGACTCGCGCCAATGAACCGAACAAACTAATCCTCGCCAGCACCCACGGCTGGTGCACTTTCGAGCGTAGTAATTAAAGAGTTGCGGCCTGTCGAGCGGACGATCATCCCACTCCAATGCGGCACAATGGCCGAAGTTAGTTTCTCAGGACAATCTATGTATCCATACATGTATCTGAGTTTCCTATCAATACAATTCTAGCATGAATAATAAACGATTATCATAAACAAAAAAATACAATAATAACTAATTTATTATTGCTTCTAGGGCATATTTCCAACAGGATGTTCCTCCCCTCACGCATCGGTGCAACCTTATAATTCTTTCCATGTATTGGATACTCTGAGTAATATTTAGTTGGGCATTCTACCGTCCGATTGTTAAAAATAACTAGCTAACAACTCCCTCTGTTCCATAATATAAGAGCGTTTTTTACCCTAGTGTAGTGTCAAAAAAGACTCTTATATTATGGGATGGAGGGAGTAGCTACTAGCATGTTGATGATTCATGAGTACTACTCTACAATAAATTAATTATATACCTTGGAAGCCACGTTGGTGCTGGTGACGCTGCGGGTGGTGGTGGACGGGTTGGATGTCAGCTGCTTGCTACTCTCGAGCCTACTCATGCATGATCCGGTTGGTCTTCTCCCCCCCTAGGCGCCCGACCCTTGTAGAAGACGAGTGTCTTCTTCATGCCGATGACTATGAGCGGTGGGTGGAATATCTCCTTGTCCTCCCCGGTGGCCTTCCAACAGCCGGCATCCGTCGCCCGGTTTGTTCGTATCTCGGTGGGTTACTTGCGATCCTTTCGGGAGTAAAAGTACCACTCCTTCTCCCCCATCTCCGCCTTCTCCGGTAGCTCCCATGGCTCATACTTGTTGAGGTTCACATCCTCAATCGCCGCAGTGACGAAGATGATCTTGCACCTTGGAGACCACATAGAATTTGATGATCTCCTCATCCGTCTGGTGGAACCTAAACCCCGGTGGTAGCACCAACTGTTGGTCCTGAACTTGCAGGTGGTCTTCCATGATAGTGACTTTCTGTGCAATGGGTTCTGGGATGATGGAAATATTGGACGCAACCATAAAGATGTATATAACTATGGAAGGAATTTAACGAGCTAGGGATATCCATGGAGGCACTTAAATAGGAGTAAATGCGTGTAGTGGTAGCTTGGTAGGCCCTTGCAAGAGAAGCCTCAACATTTCCAGACCTTTGTTTATTTTTGTATCTAGTGGCACCGGCTGGATAGATAGATATCTTCCCCATCTTTACAACTGTGTGTTGTTTGTCGTGTTGGAGGAGCCACACACTTCTGGTGACAAATAGCAAGGTTTCTCGAACCTATCCAAGCCATGACATGCCAGATTGCATACGTGGTATTCGTTCTACCCCTACTCGTGCCATATGCATGCTTCTCTTGTTGCTCTTTGCCTTTGTGATGGAACATTTGTCGCACTTGTTGGTTGCACATATATAGCATTGCCCATAGTTTTCTGTGATGTTTGATATAGATATATCTACCTGTAATTACTGTATAGCCCCTACCACAGTTTTACACAAAAGCTATGTGCGTTGTGGAAGTCTCTGGCCACTAGATTGACTGGTACACCCAACCACAGTGTGCTCAATTGCTAATCCGCCATGCCGTGGTGCCTATGGGTGTCAGCCACAACTAGGGTAACATAGCTCCTGCAGGCGCGCGGCCATGACCGATATCTATCTTCAGCTGCCTAAAACCATGGCCTTTTGGATCAACTACCACTAGGAGAGGGGAAGGGCACTAGTAGCGGCTGAATTCGCGCATGCATATGCAGGACCGATACGGTTCACACTTTACATGCACACACACACATACATGCATTGTATGTATATACATACTCACATCACTGGCATTTGTCTAGAGATAATCATCCGTTGCATGTCTTTTATATGCTTTCCAAAGCGTCGTGTACTGGTGCACACTGAAATGCGTCCCATGCATCACAGCTTGCTCGCCTTTTAGTAAATATATGGTTAAATTTGCACATGGGTGCTCCAGAAACAAGTATATCTCAAGCAGACCCTCACATATGATTAAATTGGTACCCTAGAATTTTCTACAGACATATGCCTAATCATAATATGACCACTTTAAAATATTTCGGAACCCATATGTTTTAGAGATAACTAACATAAATATGTATAAACTACATAATTTACACAAGTATCAAAAATAAAAATAAATTGCAAAGTACAAATTGAACTTAGCGCAACACATAACTATTTTTTAAGAATACACATAACAAATATATAATAAATAAATAATACAACTAATATTTAACTTTGTTTTGTTGTTAAGTATGCCAAATAAATAATGAAAAATTATACTCGTTAACACTGTAGTATAGTAAGTATAAAATTTCAGTATAAAATAGGTGTGTTTCTTTCGAGCAAATTGCTTGCCTGATTTGCTTTTGTAAATGACAAATTATGATCCTGTTTTCATGTATTTGATTTTTCCACATGTGGAAACCACAAATGTTCGGTGTTTCTTATTATCTTAAAAAAATGTATGCTTATAAATTGGATAATATTAATAATACCTCTACATATGTTGAGGTAATGTGGACCACTCTTGGAGGTTATTTATATTAGTCAAAATTGCAGCAATTGTATCAAAACAGGAGATGTCTATAAGTATGATCCAAAACTTCCAATTGGAAATGAGAAGAAAACTAATAACACATGCAATAACCGTAATATCATTGCCCCTTCAGAATGGGCCATTTTTATATTGTCAAGAATCGCATGGCCTTACCCATGGTGAACGTGTGGCTTCCTTAAAGTCGATGTTATCTCAAATAAAGAAGCTATATGCATTCACAATTAAGTAATTGAGGTAATTTTTTAAACTCTGACTATCATTTAAATCTTTCATCACCTAGAGTCATGCTTCCCTATATTGTAATATTACCATTCTATTGAAATTTTTTGTTAACATTACTGTAATAAAAATCAGAAGTGTTAAAAGTCATAGATATGAGTTATGAGATAAGCATGTTGCAATAACCAATAATTGGTTGTTTCTGTTTGTTTGTACCGAATGATTAATGCTCTTATGGATACATAATTTTAGTCCTTGAGCATAACAATTCTGGAGCCACTCATCAAATGTAATTTCAACTCCAAGGTAGTTGTTTATTGTTGGTATTTGCTCTGTATTTTTTATCACCCTGAATTTCTGAACTGCATGCAGGAGCTGACTTGGAATATGAACTTAATACCAAGGAAATTATTGGGCATCTTCTTATGTTTTGCAGAGGTGCCCTCTGTGGGCCGTGTATGACTTTTGTCAGCTAAAAGGTAAATAACTATTGTATATTTTCATGGCACACCTAGTGTGTGAAAAGTCGGAAATGACTAGTTTACGATGCTCAAAATTGATAAATTAGAAGTATATTGTCTGTTCTGCTCTTTATGTTTTATCCATATAACATTGTATCGTTCCACCTTAGTCACCACCTATCCTTTTTTCTGATTAATGTAAGTGTCTGGCCTAATCAACATCAATTCTGTTTGAAATTTCAAAGTTTTCTTTTAACTGAGTAAATGTTGCTATTCAACACATAAAATAGCACTGAATAGAAGCGCAATGCTGGAAAAAGGTAACTTTTGTTTGTGCTCATGAATGTGTGATTTAATGTTGTTTCAGGTTCCAGGGTTGCTGAAGAGTTGGGACACATTAGACAATGCAAAATAAACTTTGTTGTGTGAAATACATCAGCTTAAGGTTTCATTTGTTGTAGCTAATCTCTAATATTCAACAAACATGGCATAGGAATTCATTAATCCTCATCAGTGCGTGCGGTTTAATTTTTTTCGGGTCCTCATTAGTGGGTTGCTGAAGATCAGAGGCTTTGGACAAGTTGTCGTAATATTGAGACCATACCATTTACACTGCGGATAAAAACTTTAGTTGTCGTTCTATTTTTTTTGGATACTACTGCGTAGGCTTCAAAGGAGCAAAACATTTCATTGGTCTTCAGTAAGGAGCAGTCAAAGTGTTACCTCCAGTGCCTATGAGTTCGTTCTTATTTGTGTGTCGCTTGCATTTTCTACCAGTATAGTTTTGGTACTTTCGAGTTGTATCCGTCCTTTGCTCCAAGATAGAACTTGGCTATTTCTGTCAAGACTAATCCCAATGGATGCTCTAGTACTGACCAATGAACAACTTGGCCATTCAAATGTTGAACTTATCCGGTACTTCTGGTTTGATGATGGATAGATCGATCTGGCTCACTGGCATACATAATAAATAATAAATAGAAAATTGATGATAGATTGGTTCCAATACTGGTTGTGATGGGCTGGGATGGACTAGGCAACCTCGGCCACCTGATCAATGGTCTAAAACAAAAATTCCATGCAGCTATTCGTCTAGGATAAAGCACCTGCTTTTGTAAAGGACCCCATGTTGCAAAATATTAGGGTTGCAACGGACTGAGCAAGACGGTCGTTACGGATATCAATGACGGCACTATGGGAGTTATAGAACCAATTGTTAAGGAGAATAGGTGGTTTGGCCAAGGTTTCAGACTTGTAGCTTTATTTTTGAAGGCTGCCTTTCAAATATGGAGGCACATAGGTTAGCTACGCATGCTTTACACTTAGACGAGGGATGCCATGTGTGGCTTCTTCACCCTCATGACTCTTCTGTTATCCTGTAATCCGTTTGACCAATCAATGAAATAATAAAGCATGCTCCACTCAAAATGAAAATAAAAAAAATATTCGTCTGGGCGGATCATATTTGAAAAACGCTTCCTATCAACCGGCGGATTGCAGCGGCCGCATCCGCCACCTTCCCTGGATGACACGCGTCAAGTGAGGGCCTACATACCATCCTTCATGCAACGGGGGCTATGTTTCTGAAACATATGTAGTGTTGCAATGGTCTACGATGAGTTTATGTTTTACAACAAAACGCATGAAAATTTTCTGCAACATGACCTCGGTTGAATTCTTTTTTTACAACAAAACCTCAAACCTCAGTTGCATTTTTTTTCAACAAAACAATTGTTGCAAAAAAAAGTGCAAGAAGAGTTGTGTTGCAGAAATTATTCTGCAACAAGACCTGTGTTGCAGACATAAATCTGCAACAAGACCCGTGTTACAATGGTGGAGGCGTGCTCGGTCGATTGATGTGGCAGATTAGACGGCTCGCAGCCCCATTCTATTCCCATCATAGGTAGGGGAAATAGCGACCAATCGCATACCCCTTGTTTGATCTTCTGTATAGTCCGCCTCATTCGGGTTTTTTCTCTACCGGTTCTGAGAAGGATCTAGAACTTTCCCTATACTGGATATTTTTGTTTTTCCTTTGTTTATAGAGGATTTTTCTTTTATCGTTTTTATTTTTCTTATATGTTTCTTTGTCATTTTCTGTTTTTCCTTTCCTTTTCCCTTTTCCTTTTATTTTATTTATTTTCTCCAATTCGCAAAAAACAATTTATTTTTTTAAAAACTGTGAACAATTTTAAAATTTATGAACTTTTATAAAAATCACGAACAATTGTAAATTCATGGCCATTTTTTTGGAACTCATACACAATTGTTTTAAAATTCATGAACAATTGTTTAGAAATTCGTGAACCTTTTTAAAATTTTGAACCATTTTGAAATTAATCAACATTTTTCGAACTCACAAACTATTCCTAAACTTCATGACCAATTATTAAATTCATTCATGAGCTTATTTTAAAATCATATATATTTTAAATTAAATTCCTATATATTTTCAGAATTTTGAAAACCGTGAACATTTATTTAACTGTTAAAACTATTTGAAAATCATGAATTTTTTGCAGCTCATAAACATTTTTTTCAATCCACAAACATTGTTTTAAATCATGAATATTTATTTAATTTGCCATCATTTTCCAAATTCGTGAGCATTATTTCCAAATTCAGAAACATTTTTTAAAATTATGAACATTTTTTGAATTTGTAAACATTTTTCAAATTTGAGAATTGTTTTTAAACTGACGAATATTTTTTGAAACTGAGAGCATTTTACAAATTCTTGAAGATGTTTGCTGGGTCATGGGCAACTTTTGTTTTTTTTAGAAACAGGTCATGGCCAACTTGATCAAGATCCAATGATGGCCTGATGCCATGATGGTTAATGGGCCATTCGCCAGACTGATGCCATGATGGGGTGTCAGAAACATTATCCAATAAACTAATTGCCTGTATTTAAAAATAATAATTGAGTTACTCCCTCCGTTTCATATTAATTGTCGCTGAATTGGATACATCTCGAGTGTTCATTGCACATTAAAAATATGTTCATGTAGTAACATAAATGTTGGCTCGACTTTTAGAAATGCTTATACCATACAAAAAATGTATGTGACATTTAAAAATTATTCACAATGTTCAGAACAATGTTAGTGCCATTATTGAAAAAATTTACACAATGTAAACAAATGTTTGTGTAATATGTTTCTTGAAAATTGTTCGTACCATTAAAAAAAATCTAGATTGCTTTTTTTAAAATGTTCATGCTTTTCAAAGTTATGTTTGTGACATTTAAAAAATGTTTATACAGTATAAGAAAATATTTGCATAGTTTATAAAAATTATCATTAAAAATGTTTCAAAGTGTATTTGGAAAATGTTTTACACGTATTTGAAGAAATGCTCACAAACATGTATTTGGAAAATGTTTTACACGTATTTGAAGAAATGCTCGCAAACATGTATTTGGAAAAATGTCAAACGCTGTATTTACAAATGTTAAATGTGTATAGTTTTTTTTAGATTTATACGAAAACTTACATAGTGTATGAAAAAAGTAGACATCAGAGCATGTATTTAGAAGAAAGCAAATGTAACCATGTCTTTTACACATGTTAGATGTGTATAAAAATTGTTCCCGTTTCATATGAAAAGTATACAATATGTACACAGAAATGTAGACATGTGTTCAAAAAAGAGAGAAAAACAACGAACCCAACAAACCCCAGTGAAAATCAAAGAAAGAAATAAAGAGAACCAGTGAGAAAAAAAAGAAAAACCAAAGAAAATAGGAGAAAACAGAAGAAACTCACTTCAAAAGTGAAAAAAATAGGTCCTACTATGGTATTGTGCTGGCCCAGTAGCTGCGAGTCGAAAGTAAGCCTCGCAGTAAGTGATACCTAGCTCTAGCGCCGGTCCTCCTTTTTTATCATTTTCCCTAATCGGTCACTCCATCATAACTTACTTTCCCGTGACTCAAATAGTAGTTGTTGCACCATCCACACACACACACACACACACAAAAAAAGAAGAACAATAGAGCCTAGAGGTTCATCAACCCATGCATGCACGCTGGATCCCCACGAGGAGAGAATGGAAACTTTTTACGCATCTACTTGCAGAAAACCGTCCTTCCTTTTTCCGTCTCTGTTCGCGCTAAGAGGATTTTGTTTCCCAATGTGTGTTTCTTGTTTCCATCTTTGCAAAAGCCAATATATTTTTATGTGTCGCTTCGGATCCGGCGTGAGCATTTGGTTCCGTGTTCACCCCTTCCATGTGCCTCACGGTCTGCCCTTGTTGATGTCCGCTTTTTACACCGTTTTTCTTGGTCACTCTAACTCATGACAAAGATCCTCCCTCATAATAAAACTTACTTTAAATAGTTTTATATTGTTGTTTATTAGTATGAGGGAGGATCGTACACAATTTTATCTTCTTGTTTATCGTACTCTATTACTACTAATTAAACAGTGCAGTGTAGTCTGTGTGTGCGGTTTACTTTGTTTTTTGTTATTATTACGCGCGCACCGCACGCTATCTTCTTGTTTATCGGTTGATGAATTATCTTCATATACTCCCTCCGTTCCTAAATATAAGTCTTTTTAGAGATTTCTTATTTTTTGAGTAAAATGAGTGAACCTACACTCTAAACTACGTCTATATACATCCGTATGTAGTCCATAGTGAAATCTCTAGAAAGACTTATAATTAGAAACGGTGGGAGTAATTTGTAATGTGGGATAAGGTACTCTATTAATTAATTAGTGTAGTTTGGTGTGTGTGTGTGGGGCAGTTTGAGGAGGGCAGGGTAGCGTGCGCGCGTAACAAAAGAAAAGAAAAGAAAAGAAAGAAAGAAAGAAAGTAAAAATAAAAGTCAACACTTTTGTCCGGAGTACTACTTGGTCTTGTTCCTCCTCCTTTCCCCTCCTCCTCGTCGTCTCCGGCCGGCAGGCGACCCCATCGGAACCACCTCCAGCCGCAGCTCTTGAGGAGAGGAGAAAGGATTCGATGGCGGCGTCGGCGGTGCTGGCGGTGCTGCTGGCGTCGGCGCTGGCGGGGGCGGCGGCCGGCGGCGACATCGTCCACCAGGACGACCAAGCCCCCAAGATCCCCGGCTGCAACAACGACTTCGTCCTCGTAAGCCGCTCACCCTCCCCATCTCCTTAATTTCACCCTCCCTCCCTCCCTAGGATAGGATAGGATGAATTCATGCCTGCTTTCGATTACTGCTACCTACTGTACTACCTAGGGTTGGTTAGTCAGCTCATCCCGTGGCCGTTGGGAATCGAAATTGAAATAAGCTGCACTGCACTGGATTTGGACTGGATTGGGTTAGATTGGACGCGTAGGGCAGTGCAGGATTTGGTTCCTTGGACTCCATGCCTGCTTTCAACCTTTCTTCACATAGAAAATGAAAAAAAAAATCTCAACTTCCTGAACCCCAACACACGCCAGCCAACACGCTCACTCGTTCTGTCTCGATTCACAAGGTCAAAGTGCAAAGCTGGGTGGGCGGCAATGAGGGCGACGAGTTCGTGGGCGTCGGCGCGCGCTTCGGCCCCAAGATTGTCTCCAAGGAGAAGCAGGCCACCCGGGAGCCGCTCACCCTCGCCGACCCCATCCACGCCTGCGCCCCTCCCAAAAACAAGGTACTTCTTTTCTCTCATGACTCAAGTTCAGGCATTTCACTTGGCCGTGTATGTATCTATTTATCCTCACTAATAAGAGTATTGCAGCTGGTCTCCGGAGGCGTCCTCCTGGTCGAGAGGGGGAAATGCAAGTTCACCAAGAAGGCCAAGCTCGCCGAGGCCGCCGGCGCTTCCGGGATACTCATCATAAACTCTGTCACCGGTACATTACATCCATACATCCGTGTGTGTTTTCTCGGCAAATGACCATTCTTTTTATTTATTTACTCTGTGCTTTGCGTCCACCCTGCTGCAGAGCTGTACAAGATGGTCTGTGAAAAGAACGAAACAGAGCTTGACATACACATACCCGCAGTTCTCTTGCCCAAAGACGCGGGCCAGGCTCTGCGTTCGCTTCTTACAGCTAATACATCATCAGGTAACAACCCCTTTGCTCATTGCTGCATGCTCATAATATTCTGATTTTTACTCTGTGAAAAATGTGAGTGCTTACTTTGGTTTTCCAGCCGGTTCTGACTTTATTAGGTTAATAACTTGGATTCTGGTTATTCGTTCTGCCAAAAATATATAGCCTACTGACATATGTATCTCTGTATCTTAGTTGGTGTGCAGCTATACTCTCCAGATCGCCCCGTAGTCGATACGGCGGAGGTGTTCCTCTGGCTCATGGCCGTCGGCACCGTCCTCTGCGCGTCCTACTGGTCAGCATGGAGTGCCAGAGAAGCCGTTACTGAACAGGAGAAGCTCCTGAAGGTTCTGACCTGTTAATCCTACAATGGTTACTTGTTATGCTTCTTCAACTTATGATGTGGGTGGGGACTGACATATGCGCTTATTCTAATGTAAAGGATGGACATGAAGTTTCACTGATTGTTGAGGGTGGAGGTTCTAGTGGCATCGTGGACATCAACGTGATATCGGCCATGATGTTTGTTGTGGTCGCGTCGTGCTTCCTGATAATGCTTTACAAGCTCATGTCCGCCTGGTTTATCGATCTACTGGTTGTGATCTTCTGCATCGGAGGTGTAGAGGTATGCTTTTTATATCGGACTTGCACCTTTACCATAGTTCCAAAATATTTGAGACTGCTGAAACAATAAATAACATCAGATGCTCTGAGTCTTCTTTATGCATGGCACAACTTACTATAAACTGACCGTGTTGGATAATATATCACGATTAGGTGAACAAACAATGCATTTTTCATTGATTGGTATGCAAACAGTTGTTTTAGCTGATGACCTGCCTAAACCAATGCCTTTTGTTTATGCAGGGCCTGCAAACATGCTTGGTGGCTGTATTATCAAGGTACACCAGAGTTGCCTGAGATTATGTCCTGCATCATTACCGCTCACCAGCAACAATAAAAATGTTCTGTTTACTGTCAGTCTATAACTGATTGAACGTTAATGGGATGTTTCAGATGGTTTACATCTGCTGCGGGATCTTTTGTGAAAGTGCCCTTCTTTGGAGCAATCTCATACCTTACAATGGCAATATCCCCATTTTGCGTTGTGTTTGCTGTTCTGTGGGCTATTTACCGTCAGTTCCCCTACGCTTGGATCGCCCAAGATATCCTTGTGAGTGCTGCAGCCGTCTGTAGTGTCCAGGCAGAGTCTATCAATGTACTAGTAATTGCCATGTATCTATTCATATCTGACTCTGCTTCTTTCAGGGCATTGCGCTGATAGTCACTGTCATCCAAATCGTCAGAGTACCTAACCTCAAGGTAATACAACTGCTCTTGAGTTTTAAGATCCAATTTTAACATGGCGTTCAGATTTGGTACTAGTTTACAAGTTTCTCTTCATGGCCATGATCAGGTCGGTTCAGTTCTTCTGAGCTGTGCGTTCCTGTATGATATCTTCTGGGTGTTTGTCTCCAAGAGTTTGTTCCATGAGAGCGTGATGATTGCGGTACGTGTTATGAAATGGCTATCATGATATATTTGATGGTCCCATATATATATATATATATATATATATATATATATATATATATATATATATATATATATATATATATATATATATATATATATATGGTCTTGTTGTTTAGGCTGATGCTGTTGCGGTTGTCATAGGTTGCTCGTGGTGACAATACCGACGAAGACGGTGTGCCCATGCTGCTAAAGATCCCGCGGATGTTCGACCCGTGGGGCGGGTACAGCATCATTGGCTTTGGCGACATCCTTCTTCCTGGCCTGGTTGTTGCATTTGCGTTAAGGTCGGTTTGCCAAAGGTTCCACCTTCCAGCCATTCTTTCATGTGAACAAGAGCAGACAGCGAGAGAGTTGCTATGTACTACTGGTGTACAGCAGATGTTTTAACACGCTGTTGTGTGCATTATTCATGTGGTTAACGACCGAGCTCAGCATCCAGTTTCCATTTTGGATTTTGCTGCAGGTATGACTGGGCTGCGAAGAAGAGCCTGCGATCTGGCTATTTCCTGTGGTCGGCGTCGGCCTACGGCACCGGTGAGCAATCCACGCCTCTTTTTCCTGTTGTATCTCGTGATATTTTTCCTTTTCACCCATTTGCGTGCGTGAAATGGCCAATTTTTGTAACTTGCTGGAACTTACTTTATACTATCCAGGGCTCCTGATCACGTACGTGGCGCTGAACCTGATGGACGGGCACGGGCAGCCGGCGCTGCTCTACATCGTGCCTTTCACCCTAGGTAAGCAAGCAAGAAAGAAACCAGCAGCACCATCCATTCATCTCTCGCCGGGATGAACTTACAAGTGCGGCGCATTTCGTGGACGCTGTATGTAGACGCTGACAGTGAAATGTGGGTGGTTTGGCTGAATGCGTGCAGGGACGCTGATGTCGCTGGGGTGGAAGAGGGGGGAGCTGCGGAACCTGTGGTTCAAGGGTGAGCCGGAGCGCGTGTGCACCCATCAGGGCTACCTGCAGATGGCCAAGCCTCCTCCTCCTGCTGCTGCTGCCCATGATAATGAGGATGATGAGGATGACCATGAGGAGGAGGGCAAGAACACACCATCATCGTCTTGTTAGACAGACAGACGGGCGCCTTCATGTGGTGGCTTGGCTTGGCTGCTGTGTGACGATGGTGACTGCACTCTGTAGGAAGGAAGGAAGGAAGGAGATAGTAGTAGTGCCGGATCTCGGTCGTCGTAATCATCAGTAACCTGTATGTATGTATGTATGTATTGCCGCCTCCGCCTCCGCCTCCGCCTGTGGTTCAAGGGGTAAATAATGAAGAGAAGGGACGCGCCGTGTCTTGTGTTGCTTAGGTTGCTTGACGCCTCCTGTAATGTAATGTAATGTAATGTAATGCAATGCAATGCAGCTCCTCGCATGAGAAAGAAAGAAAGAAAGAAAGAAAGAAAGGCTATCTATCTGCTGCATGCCCCAACTGTGCTCGGGGCTACTGCTCCAGATGCCAAAACCAAGCATTGTGGTAAACTACGCCTATTCGGCCAGCCCAACACAATCCTCCCTCCCTCCCTGCGAGCCTACGCCAGACTCCAGATGTCTTATGTTTGAACATTTTTCTAATACACGGTCAACAGTTTTTTTATGCACATTTAACATTTTTTTCATGTTCTTTGATGATGAGAAAAAAAAAGGGAAGAAAAACACAGACCACAAACTGGACTGTCTAGGCTTATCCACTGCAACCGGAAGGCCCAGCTAGGTAGTATTATCTATCATGCGCCGCATGGCCCACCTCATCCTCGTCCAGTCGACCCGACCAGTCCGCCGGAACGGAGCTGATGGGCCTCAAAGCCGCCGTCTTTCTCTCCGTCCCCGCCGCCGTCACGCCGCTACCTACTACACTCCACCGCCACCACCTCCCCCCCTCCTCCTACTCCTCCTCCAGGGGCAGCAGCGCGTCCGCCTCCCGGATTTCAGCAGCGGTCATGGCCACGGCGGTGCAGCCGGCGGTGGTGGTGGGCGGCGGCCGGGTGGGCCAGGCGCTGCTCTCCATGGGCCCCTCCTCCGGGGACCTACTCCTCCGCCGCGGCGAGGCGCTCCCGCCCGCCGCGCCGGCCGGGCCCATCCTGGTCTGCACCCGCAACGACGACCTCGACGGCGTGCTGGACGCCACCCCCAAATCCCGGTGGCCCGACCTGGTCTTCTTCCAGAACGGGATGCTGGACCCGTGGCTGGAGAGCAAGGGCCTCGCCGGCGCCAACCAGGTGCTCGCCTACTTCGCCGTCTCCAAGCTCGGCGAGCCCCCCGTCGACGGCATCACCGACGCCAACCCGGAGGGCCTCACCGCCGCCTTGGGCAACTGGGCACCCGCCGTCGCCGCCCGCCTCCAGAACGGAGGCCTCACCTGCAAGGTAGGTCCATAGTTACCTTCCACTGGATTTTCATTTCAGCTTAAAAAAGTTCTGTCTTACTACTACTACTCATAGAGTCATAGTCCTGACCAATATCTGAATTTCTCAGGTGCTTGACAAGGACGCCTTCGAGAAGCAAATGCTGGAGAAGCTCATCTGGATTTCAGCCTTCATGCTCGTCGGAGCTCGCCATCCAGGGGCCACTGTTGGCGCGGTCGAAAACGAATACCGATCCGAGGTAATTTTCGAGTTCCGAGCTATATATTGTGTTCCGAAAAACAACTGGTCCAGGGGCACAGGTTTTTAGATATCTCCGTTAATTACCTTTCTGAATTCTTTTACTGTACATCAGATCATTCCTTCAGTTTACTTCAGCGACTAAATTTCGTACGTATTAAATTAATGCTCCAGGATTGAGCTTTAGTGCTTGCCAACATATCTGTCCAAGAACAACAACACATAGTAATCTTCTGTCCATGTTTTTCCTTTTGCATGCATGCAGGTATCCAGCCTCATTGCTGAACTAGCATCTGCCGCGGCTGCGGAGCGGGGGCTTTCTTTCGACGACGGCATGGAAGAGAGGCTCTGCGCCTACTCCAGAGCCGTGGCGCACTTCCCGACCGCTGTCAAAGAGGCAAGCCCTACCGCTGCCAGCCTATGTAATGTAATGGAATGGAATGGAACCTGCACTTGTACTACATTGTCGTCTAACATGTAAGCATTTTACTGTTGCAGTTCAAGTGGAGGAACGGTTGGTTCTACTCGCTCACCGAGAAGGCCCTCGCGCAAGGGAAGCCTGATCCATGCCCGCTCCACACAGCTTGGCTCAAGGAGATTAAGGTCATATAGACAAGGGTTTTTGTTTCATGTGCAAACAACACGATGCGGTCTCGGGTTAAATCTTGAAGCAGTATTTTAAGTGTTTAACCGTTGATGTTGTGTATAGACTATAGAGTATAGAGAACTCTCTGCGCATATATCCTCCATGTACGCCTATCGATCGAAAATAACCTTATGTATGTATGGGAAACACAAGTGCTGTGTAATTTATATTATTGGCAGCAAGCTTTTATGCGGTGGAGAAAACAACTAACAGTGTTGCTGCATGGAGACAGGCTATTTATGGTTTATATCCTTCATTCAGTTGCTGCAAACCGAAGATTCTGCAAAAAATAAATGGCCGGTGTTTTTGCAAAATTCAGTTGTAGCAGCTGTTAGCATTAAGCGCGTTCTGCCGTTCTGGGTATGTCATCATAATGTGTCTGCTGTCGCTGTTCAGAGAAGAGCAGAGATGACAGTGCATCTAGAGTGTTTGTGACAGTTTAAATGATCAGGGTGTACTAGATGTTGCATACAAACTGATTGACAGTGAGGAGCAGGCCGGGTGCGCCAGTTAGAAGATGACGGCGGCATATACTGTTGAAGCACTTGTTAGCCTGCAGATTGTCAGGACCTGGAGCTGGAGGTAAACTGGGCTAAGTGTTTAATCTGTTATAGTCAGGTTGCTCTGCTCACTCGGTATGAATGTCATCATATTGATTCCATCTTCCGTCTGTCTCAGATGATGAAGATAAGGAACAAGAAGCAGAGCTAGTAGATCAGACCATCCTCACTGCATAATCCGGTATCATTTTTTCTACTACATTTTCAGTTTCACCGTGTCGGGAATTGTTACTGCCATTAGCACAATTTGTTGTGTCTGGGATTCCCAAGTTCCCTGCATCTAGCATGTCAAAGTTCATTCCATCCTTGAAATAAAAAACATAGTCTGTGTGATATGCCACTGATATCAATAAACTCACAAAGCTATTAAGCTGATAGCAGTATGGTAAGCAAAACATTAACTTAATTTGCGATGCATCCACTAGACCACTAACATGCATGTTTTGGGTAATCAATTTAGCTGCTGTGCTGTATAAATGGAAAGTGAAAAAACCTTGATAAGTTAAACCCAGGCGCATGATTGTATACCTGATCTGAATGCTTTTAAACTGTACCTGGGTAGGTACCAAATTAAGTATACCCGAGTATTCTCACGTGTGCGCATAATATAATATGCTGATGGATAGCTCATGTTTTGTTCCTGTACCCTTCTTGCTAAATGGGTAGCTCAGCTCATGGTTCTGTGTAGCAGAATATGTTTAAATTTTCTGGGGGGTACCCTTTTTTTACTCTGAATATGCAACAGAAGTACTCAACACGGTTCATACATAACCCTGAACATTTATGGTCACTGTTGTTATTACTTGCTGTGTACATCGTTGTGTTTTCCGGGTCTAGTCCTTCACTGTTATAGTTTGAAACCACTTCATAACTCATAAGTCTCTTCACTGGTATCCCTAAAAAAAAGTATCTTCACCAATCACCGGTGGGAAATGTGAATATGATGCTTTGCTTCTCTTCAGCGGTGGGAATGGGAATGAGATGCTTTGCTTTAATTCTCTTCACCGGTGGCAATGTGATATGCTTTGCTTGCTTCTCTCTGCTTGTCAGAATGAGATGCTTTCAACTTTTGCATTGAATTTGTATCTGTCTTTCAATAACTTACCTTGTCTATTGAGTTGGTTCAAGTTTAATTTCTGTGTCTCTAGCTCTTACTTAAATTAAATTCCACCTGAATTGATTAATTTGGTTAACTCAAGGCACATTGATATCGCTTGGCGAAAAGAGAAGGAACTGTATTCCTGACATGTACTGTATTGCTGGTGAAATCAAATTCCACCTGAATTGATTAATTTGGTTAACTCAAGGCACATTGATATCGTAGGTAGTAAGGAACTAGTATCTAATAATATTTGATCCTATTTATTCCTAACATGTACTGTATTGCTGGTAAGTAAATGTACTGTTTGCCCGCATTCCGAGGCTGTTTGAAGCTGTAATCCTGCCTCCTAGTATGAAAAGAAAAGAAAGCAAAGCAAAGCAAAGCAAAGGAATGTATCAGAATAAAGCTGCAGCGGAGCTGGGAAAAAAAGCAGCAGCGCACTGGAAAAAAGTAATGAGCAAAGGTCCTCTCATCCACATCCTTTTGCCTTTGTCAGAGAGCACCTGCTGCTACACCCAGCTACTGTGCATCCTGCGGCTGGTGTAGCTTAACAGGAAGGGACACCCCAGAGGAGCAGAGCTGCTGCTCACAGAGGTGACGTCTTCTCTCTGCCGTCGATCGTCTCACGGCAAGCTCGGGAGCAGGCGATTTAGTTCGACTGAGACTCACAAATCCAGCAAGGAATTCCTCTCCATGTGAGTTCCTCTTCACCAGGATCGAGTTGCTTTTCCGGAGCTGAATGAGCAGGACATCCATCCATCCATCTCAAAGGTTGGTTTGGTAGTCCAAGTTTTATTTGTCCCTCTCCTTACACCTTCCTAATTAGGCTTCTTGCTTGTTTTCCTTGTACCCTTCTTGAATTCCACTTTACCTTTATTATTACAGCAAAATCCAGAAAGTTCAATTAATGGCGATGGTGCTGGATGCATTTGCATCCTACTTGGGCGACTTGCTCAGGCAGGCTGCAGCAGAAGAGCTGGGAACGATGCTGGGCGTCTCCGGCGAGATTGACAAGATGGGCGACAAGCTTCGGGACCTCAAAAATTTCCTCGCCGATGCCGATAGGAGGAACATCACCGACGAGACTGTCCAAGAGTGGGTGGGGGAGCTTAAACGTGCCATGTACGAAGCTGCTGATATCATCGACCTTTGCCAGCTCAAAGCCATGGAGCGTGGATCATCCTCCGTAGATGCAGGGTGTTTCAATCCCTTGCTCTTCTGTATGCGAAATCCCTTTCATGCTCATGAAATCGGCACCCGCATCAAGGCACTCAACCAGAGGCTCGGCACCATCAAGGAGCGGAGCGCTGCTTTCAACTTCATCAATCTCGGGTCCTACGATCATCATAGCAGCAATGTGAACGCCTCTCGTCATGGTGATCCCAGCCACGAGGCGTCAGGGGAGCTCGACCGGTCGGGTGTGGTTGGGGATCAGATCGAAGAAGATACTAGAGCACTGGTGGCCCAGATCATGCAAACAAGCGAGGAGGTCAATGGTGGTTGCTATCGTAGGTGTTGGTGGGATTGGCAAGACAACCCTCGCTCAGAAGGTCTTCAATGACGAGGCCATCCAAGGTGAGTTCAGTAAAAAGATATGGTTGAGCGTCAACCAAAACTTCAATGAGGCTGAGCTGCTGAGAAGAGTCATCATCGAAGCCGGAGGAGACGCCCAGTCAGCTGGAAATGCAAAGGCAACGCTTCACAGAAGCCTCAAGGGTGCCTTGATTGGCCACAAGACCTTGCTTGTAATGGATGATGTGTGGAACCATGGAGCATGGGATGGTGTGCTCAAAATACCCTTAGTCGATGTTGTTGCTTCAGGCAGCCGTGTCCTCATCACCACTAGAGATGAAGGTGTTGCCCGAAGGATGACAGCCACATGGCCCTACCACCACGTCGATGCATTAGCACCCGACGATGCTTGGTCATTGCTCAAGAAGCAGGTCAGTATGCAATTAAACACTAATGTCTCTTAATCAAGTGGATAGTCTATCTCCATCTATTTATTAACAATAATATGTTGCTAAGAGAAATTTTGTGATGTTTCGAATTAATATGCGTTGTTGTTTATGTGTAATTCAGTGGCTCGTATCTAGTATCTATATGGTATATTTCCTCTTGAACGCAAGACCATAAGAGGCTGTCAATAATTTGTATGGATAATATTATCTTTTCTCTTTTACAAATAATAAACTAAAAAAATTTAATGTCATTAGCATGGTGCTAAACAAGGAGATATACTATAGTGCGACTTCTTTTTTCTTATTTTATTTATTGCTACATAACACTGACACTCAAGTTTTGTTTTGCTAAGCCTAAGTAAAAATCAGAAAATTCGGATAATTATTACATGTATCATTTTCACTGACTAAGAAATATGAGTTGTATATTTATGCACAGATTTAAAATATTGCTAATTTTTAGGCACTTTTGCCAACACTTGTACACGTTACTTTTCTTAATAAACCCCCAACAGTTTTGAGCTAGTAAAAGGGTGGCCACATTAGATGGTCCTCTTGTCTCTTAAGAGTTAAATTAGAATGCCTTAAAGGAGCTTAGTACATAGTTAATTAACTCTATCGGCCCCTTGAACTGCATTCACAGGTACTCTCAAGTGAGATAGATGAATACCACATCACTATGCTAAAGGACATCGGACTGAAAATTATACAAAAATGTGGTGGTTTACCACTTGCCGTCAAAGTAATGGGAGGACTCTTGCATAGAAGAGGGGAGTCGCGTCGAGACTGGGAGCAGGTTTTGGATGATTCTAAATGGTCAATAACTGAAATGCCCCAAGAGCTCAGCTATGCAGTATACTTGAGCTATCAAGATATGCCTCCTCATCTGAAGCAGTGCTTTCTATATTACTCTCTTCTTCCTCAAAATAAAACTTATTATGCACATGAAGTCGTTGCCTTGTGGATTAGCGAAGGATTTGTTCATGGAAACTCAAATGATCTAGAAGAATTGGGAATAAATTACTACAAGGAGCTGATATATCGGAACCTTATAGAGCCAGATAAATTGTATGTAAATCACCTTAGTTGCAGCATGCATGATGTTATTCGCTCATTTGCTCAGTATATGATAAAAGATGAAGCACTCATAGTTCATGATGGAGACATCGATAATCTAACTAATCCTCATTCACAAAAGTTTCTTCGGTTATCAATAGAAACCAACCACTTGCAGTCTGGTGATATTGACTGGAAATCTTTACAGGGGCAGAAATCAGTGAGAACATTAATCTCAACTATTCAGATCAAGATGAAGCCCAGTGATCTATTGGTTACTTTTTCTGGTCTACGGATTCTACATATAGAATCTGTAGATGTGGCTGCATTGGTTGAAGCATTGCACCTGAGATATGTGGCACTACTAAATACTGATATATCTGTACTTCCGGTGAACTTTGACAAGATGAAATTGTTGCAATTCCTTAGGTTTGATGGATGTATAAATTTAGTGAATCTTCCTGATAGCATTGTGAAGCTTGGCCAGTTGAGGTTACTTGATCTTCCCAGCAGATGTACGATACCTAGAGGGTTCCGTGGTCTGACAAGTATGAGGAGGCTACATGGGTTTCGGGCCCACATGGATGGTGATTGGTGCAGTTTGGACGAGTTGAGGCCTCTTTCCCAACTCAGATTTCTTGAATTAATACATTTGGAGAATGTATCTGCTGCTTCATTTGCTACAAATGCTAGGGTTGGTGAGAAAATACATCTTATCGACGTATTCTTGTACTGCACTAGCAAAGTGGGAGATGACGGGTTGGTCAAAGAAAAAGAAGGTGTCTCTGAGGAAGAGCAACAACGAATCGAGAAGGTGTTCGATGAGCTCTGTCCTCCACCCAGTGTAGAATTTATTCACATCGATGGGTATTTTGGCCAGCTACTCCCGAGTTGGATGATGTCCACGTCAAAGGTGTCCCTGAACAACTTAAAGTTTCTCACATTTTCTGACCTAGCTTGTTGCAAACAACTTCCCAATGGGTTGTGTCAGCTCCCCTACCTGCACTTCTTTCAGGTCGCCCGTGCTCCATGCATCAGGCGTGTTGGGACTGGATTCTTGCAGGCTGTGGCAACTCCATTTCCGAGTTCAAAAGAGATGAGCTTAAGAGACATGGTGGAATGGGAGGAGCAAGTACAAGCCATGCGCCGCTTTGGCTCATTAATTGCAAACTGAGGCGTGCTCCTCCTGGCCTTGCCTCCAATGCAATGGCTTTGAAAGTTTTATACGTACATGATGTCCAGCACCTCAGCTACCTTGAAAACTTTCCTTCTGTTACTGAGCTTACAGTGGTTAGAAGTCTCGACCTTGAGAGGATCACCAATCTCCCCAATCTGCAGAAGCTTACCATCACCATTTGCCCAAAGTTGAAGGTGCTGGGGACTATCCCTGCACTCGACAGGTTGGTCCTAGAGGATTACGCCATGCAAACACTTCCAGAATACATGCGAGGTATAAAGCCAAAGCATTTTCAGTTATTCTGCCGGCCATGGTTGCTCTCTTCGGTAGCCCTGGGACAATCTGGTCTTGAGTGGGACAAGTTCAGCCATGTGGAGCATGTCAAGGCATATGCACCTGATGGAGACAACCAAAGGAAATGGTACGTGTTGTACACAAGAAGAGACAACCTCAAGTTGGATTCAAATATTGGCTACTCTTCCGTATTTGAAGGTACTTACAATAAATAAAATATCAAGCTTTCCCTTAATTTGTTTGGGCACTCTCAGTCTGGCAGTTTGTAAGTTCGTTTTGCATCACAAAACCGTGACCATGAGGAGTATGCCGACACACTAATGCAAGTCGTCATTGATCCAGATATGAGGTTCACAAACTCTTGGGTCTGGCTGTCAGGTAGCATAATGAACCAACTGAGCATTTTGCATGACTCAGAACTCTTCAAGATGGGCGAGAATGGTTCTTGCCTGAATGGCAGTAAACTGAAGTTATCAGATGACTCGGATGTCGGGGAATACATCATTGGTGCTGCAGGATATCCTCTCCGTCCCTGGCTCCTCACACCTTACCATGACCTCTCAGACTCAGATTCCAAACTAGAGTTCAATAGGAGAATACACTCTGCAACTACAGCCGTCGCACTGAGGGCGCTGGCAAGGTTGAAAGGCACATGGAAATGCCTGCAGGGAGAAGGGTGGCATCCAAATGATCAACGTGACGTGTTCTTGACCATCCACACGTGCTGCATGTTGCATAACATAGTGATAGACATGGAGGAGGAGGAGGGTGCAGGCATGCCGAGTGATCAGGAGGACAATTACATCGAGCAAGTGCGGCGGGTAGCAGATGAGGACGCCATCAGGGTGAGGGATGCACTATCCCAGCATTTGGTTGCATCTGGAGGTAAATTACCATGTCTTGGTGTGTTTGTTTGAACTTTGTCTATTTAATTAATCTGCAATTCCCTCTTTCATTTGTTGTTGGTTAGTCCACACAATGGCTGCAGAGGAGGAAAAAGAAGCAGTAGTAGTTGCATCTGGCCCAGGAGATGAAAACAAGGAATAAGAAGCACAACGACAACGTTCTCCTCACTAAATTTGGTATTCTTTTTTTTCCCCTGCTATTAATGGTGCTTCAAGTCGCAGATCTCTTCTTAGTTCCTTCTTTTGCAAGGGTGACATTTAATCAGTGTGCAAAGTAGAATGTAACCTACTAACGGAGGGAGTATATACTTTGACAATGGAAAAGCTTGATACGACTTAAACCCCGCTCAGTCAGGTTAGAAGCGATGCTGCAAAAACATGAATCTATGTGGCAAAGACAAATTTTTGTACATGTACCTTATATATCGTCAACAGCAAGCTTTTGTGATCGAGAAGACAATTAATAATGTAGGTGCATGGAGACGGCGTGTTTGTGATTTGTATTATTTCAGTTGTTGCTTTTCTGTAACCTGACGCTTTTATTTATGGGTCGAGTAAAAAAATACTGTAGCTGCATGAAGACTATTTGTGATGTCTATCCTTCAGTTGGCAAACATGCATAATGGCATGTTTATGAACGGCCTGATGGAAAACATCGGCTGACTATCGTCGTACTGTCCAAGCACTTGTTGGCCTGCACATTCTTTCACCGAGAATCAGCCTGATGGAGTATATGTGTTATCAAATCTTAGAACATGGAAACCGAGACTGAAAGGTCGAACAAGAACTCGATCAGGAGAGCCGGCCATGCATGCTTGAGTAGATCGAACCTGCTAAATTAACCATCATGAGATAAGACCATGGACTGGAATATACATGCAATATTGTCGGATTATAACAGCTGAATCACCATTGTGCCATAATATCATGTACATATATATACATAATGGATTGTTGTACGTATTTGGCAAGTGAAATTCAGAGGTTGGAGAGATGAACGATTAGGAGGGTCGAGCATACTTCATCTGATGGTACCTTTCTGTTAGATAGTTTCCAGAACAGATGGAATTTCAAGACGACCGATGACTGCATGTATACTTCATCAGGTTGACGCACGTGCCGCTTGTTGATGCATCGGTTGGCGGCTGCGGCGACATGTTCTTTTCTGTAGTCTGCACTGGACTTTTTCCATTGGCAAATCTGGCCAGAGAGTTCTTCACAGATCGGAAGGTCAATTTGCATTGGTTTCTCAGGATTACTCTTGGGTTGGTATTGTTCCTCGCTAAAAAAGTGTCATTGTCTCTAGAGCACAGGGCGAAAGAACTCCCGTCCCACATCTGTCGCCCCAACCCTAGCCGCCCCTCCTCCTCCCACCCTAGCCGCCCCTCCCACTCACCCCCTTCCCTTCCCTTCCTCGCCGTCGCCTGAGGCAAGCCCGGGGCGCCAAGGATGGTGGCGGCGGGGCCTCGGTTGCTCTTCCTCTGCGTGGGGAACCCCGGATGTTGAGCGGCGGCTCCATTGGCAAGGCACGACCGGCTAGCAGCCATGCGGGCGGTGGATCTGGCGTCCCGGCCGCGCGGGCGGCGGGATCCAGTGGTCGTTGGCGGCCGTGGCGGCTTCTGCGGCGGTCGGTGCGCGCGATCTGGCGCCTCCCCTCCTCCCCTGTTCGGCGTGCAGGCCAGCCTGGTCGGGCCGCACTTCCTCTTGGTCGCGGTTCTGTACAGGAGGCACCGCTGGTGGCAGGGATCTAATTCGGGCGAAATCCCTGGCCGGCCATGACCGGCCGCACCGACGGCGACGCCTGAGGGCGCCGTTCCCTTCTTTGGAGGCGTCAGTATGGACTGATCTCCTCACTTCCCCTTCCTCTGAGTCTCCCGGGCGAAAGCCCTTACTTTGTTGGGCGGCGGCGGCGCTCACGGCGCCGTTCCCTTCTTGAAGGCACCGGTTTGGGAACATTGGGGTTGGGTGGCGCTTGTGGGTGGTGGCGACGGCGGTGGTGCGGCCCTATCCTAGCATGGATTTAATCTGTTGCTTGGAGATGGACTCACGTAGGTGGAGGTCGGTCTTGGTGGCGTTAATGGCGGAGGACCCACCAAGGCTCGCGTAGGTGGAGGTCGTCGTTTGGCGTCGTGGTGGCGTCGATGGCGGAGGACCTGCCAAGGTTGTCACCTCAATCTGCTCTGAATATGGACCAGTGGAAGATGACGGCGACGACACATGTGAGTGCGTCGGACCGGTTTGAGCCTCGGACCCGGCAGATGGCTCGGTCGGGGCCTCCGGCTTTAGATGTTAGGCTTAGGTGAGAGGTCTGGGTATGTGGCCCAGCTTGCACCGCTTCATCATTTGGATAGGATAGCGGCAGATATTGTCAAGTTGGAGGATTCAGGCATATTGTTGTTCTATTTTGTAAGGTCCTCAAGAATAATCAATAAAATGGCCGCATGTATCTCTCAGATGCAGAGGCCGGGAGTCATCCTCCTTTTCTAGAAAAAAAGTGTCATTGTATCGCGTATGTGTCCATGCCCTATGGACGTGATGAGAGATTGGAGAGATTCCAAGGTGTACACGATTGATTCAGGTTATTTTTCTATGGGGAGTGATAAGATACATGAAGTATATTTCTTGTTTTTATTTTTGAGAAGAGACGTGAAGTAGATAGAGATATCTTAGGGGAATCTCGCATGGTGACCTCTATTTTCTTCAACCGTGAGAGATTTGTGGGCCTTCCGATCAATTTTTTTCTTTTGCTGAAACTTTTAACCAAAAATTAGATGGATCAATCTACACTGTAATAATTTGGTACCACCAGATTAACGACTCCTAATTACTGATTAACGTGGTAATTTCTTAGGAGTGACTAATTAGTATAGGTATAGATAGACAGATAGATAGATAGATAGATAGATATAGATAAGATCTTGGTCAAGTCGTGTGTGGCTGTTAGAAAGTTGTTGGTTAGTATCATGTATTGTTGTCTCCCTCCAAAATGAGGTCGGATTTGAATCATTGGTACAATTTGATTTCCTCTTCTTGAAATAGACATGCGATCTTCTCACTGGATTGATTTTTTTTTTAAATCAATCACTTGTTAAGACAAGATGCAAGTTTCTCTTTATTGTAAATAGCACTGGTTGCAAGTACTCCTACCGAAGAAGCTACTCCCTCCGTTCGGAATTACTTGTCGTACAAATGGATGTATCTAGACGTATTTTAGTTCTAGATACATTCATTTTCGAGACAAGTAATTCTGAACGGAGGGAGTACAAGTTACAGCGTTGTAGCTACATGGGCCACGGAAACAAGAAGAAAAACATACATATGCGACCATGCATGCCAGCGTGTTATTTGTTTTGTCATCTATTTCGTTCTTTCCACATAAAACAAGAGAAAGATGATGAAAGGAATGCCAAACGTGCATGATTGCAGAATGGACAAGGTAAATAGATATCCCTCGCTAAAAAAGAAAGGAAAGGTAAATAGATACTATATATCATGAGGTTAGCTTGTGGTTCCCTTTGAAGAATGAACAAGATAGATAGATGGGAAATTTTAACATGGTCTCTCTTACCTCCTCTGCTCACATGAGAGGAAAGAGTTTACAATAAATCCGAGCCATTGATTTTATTAAAAAGTGGGCCTGAGTAATTCTTATCTTCTTACCTCCCACGTGAAAAGTGGAGGTAAGGGAAACCATGTTAAAATTCCATGGATAGATCTGAGATGGATGCCAAACTTGCATCGGAGCGCAAAGAAAGAAGAAAAAAAGAAAGAAAAGACATGAAAGCATATATATCTATGCTTGCGTGTGGTTCTCCTGGAAGCTCTCCCGGCCGGTCCCTAGCTACCTACCTACTCCTACTCCTACTCCTATATATATATATATATACTAGTGAACTAATTAGTTACCAATTTCTCTGAACCAGTCTTGACTCAAGAGATGTTGAGTCAACAACACTTGCAAAACACAGAACGCTGCACTAATCCTGGCAAGAGGTATCCAACAGTAGTAGCAACAACATCAGTAGACGGAATCAACAAAATGTCATACAAAGCAAACACCAAATACTGAAACAGGTAAACGCAGCTATATACTCTCTTCGTCCGAAAATACTTGTCATAAAAATGGATATAATGAATGTATTTAGAATTAAAATACATCTAGATACGTCCATTCCTCGGACAAGTATTTCTGGACGGAGGGACTATGAATTACCTCTTAAGAGTGCATGACCACGTGATCCACTGATTTTTTATGAAAAAGAAACAATTACATACAGAAGCATCAGCGAGGAAATAAAGAAAGGAAATGCCTATAGGTTCATAAGGGAGTAATTTTCAACCTGATTCCCCTCACAATAATTGTACTCCCTTACACTAAGAGAGGCCTACTAAGACGTCAATGGTATCCACATGAACAATATGGTACATAACTCTTTTCAAGTAAGGTTAGGCTTGTGCATACATACTAAAAATGATACCGAAGAACCAAATAATTCCAGAACAAACTATATATTCGTGTAGGAACAAACTCCCCTGACATATTGCACCCTGCAGCTGAGTCGCTAACACGCTGTACTTTACGTAAATAGCTAGGGAAGCAAGCAACTTCTGCTTCAGTATAACCGCAATAGAAAACCGACATGGTGAACATAAATAAAAATTAAAATAACAGCAAGAATTCCAAAGCTAATTAATCAAAATATACTGTTAACAAGTTCCGTTCTCACAATCAGGCGAGCTTTGGCTGGTGAAAAATACAAAATGATAGGATCAGTTAATAAAAATTGAAATAACAACAAGAATATCAAGACTTGTACAACCAAGTTAGCATTTCGACACTACCACGTAAAACCAGTCTTAGGTGAACTGTAATGATCCTATATGATATATTCGCAGCCATGCTCGGCCAGTATCAATCGAGAAGAGAACTACAATCCTTGCACAAGAGGACAATTGTGAATACAACCTAGTTTTGACCAGGGCTCACCCAAACTGTGCCAAATAAGAGTGTACCAGTGCGGCAGCACAATTATCTGAAATTTAACATACAAAACCAGATCATGACAGCAAAATCAATTAAGGATTAGCCATTAGCAAGCACACACAAAAAGAATAGGAGCATCCAATCCAATATGATCAAACTTTTGAAAAACAAAATAAACTACATGCTTGTACTGCATTAAAGATGGTTTCAGTTTCACATCTTGCAATAAATCAAGTTGGAAGGCACCAGAAACAATTTCTATATAAATTGCTAAATGTCATATCATTATGAACTTCTCTTTGACTTCCCGCAATGATGATATGAAATGGCTATCCAGTGACCTTGTGACTTGTGAGACTACAACTTCATGCCCCGCTTCTTATTTTCCTGAAATATCTTTTCCATACTACGAGAAGCGGGGCATTTCATATCATCTTTTCCATTTTCCATACTGCTATCGTCTTATCAATGAAATGGCAAGTGTTGGCTATTTCATTGATAAGACGATAGCAGTATGCACAAACACCAAAGCGGAAGGAACACTACGAGAAAACTAAAAGAATATTTAAAAAATGAGCATATTGTTCATATCTTTTGCACCAGCTAGCCTACAATGCAGAATCAAACGCCGAATTGCCTGAATCAGGTTTTTAATGTGAAGGGATTTCTCCTGAAGAGACACCTTGCTGCTTATAACCTGCATCTATCTAAACCTTAATACTGAATCAGACATGCACTTAACCTACATGTTGATACTTGTGTGTTTTAGTTCATATATGTAGACCAAAGAGTTCGTCCATCTATGGCTAGGCAGTGCAATACAAAACAAGAAGAGAAGTGAGAGAAGGTTGGTTGGCTACCATGAAGTTGGCAACTCCGTGAAGAACTTCATTCCCACGGATGACGCCTTCATCCTCCTTTGGCGCCGCGATGAACGTACTTCCTTGTAAAGATTTTCTCCCATGACTTCCCGCAATAGAGCATCACACCTATTGATTTTCCAATGGTATACCGGCGCCGTTGGATCGATGTGTCCGATCGCGTCGAGCATGCTTTGAGTTCTTTTACCAGCAGATACAAGACCCCTGCATATGCATACAGATCAACATAAAAAAAAGCAATCAATCAGAGTAGATCAACCTTTGTGACCAGTAAAGATAGACAGGAAGCAATGAATCAGAGGGCTCGACGCTTACAATGTGAATGGTGAACCGCAGTTTTGATTCAGACTCCTGACATAAATCAAGTGGAGAACGGCCTGTATATGGCGATGAGCATCCTGAAACCTGCAGCTCGCGGACACAAATCTGAGAATTGGAGGATTTGATCAACACAAACAGCGCGTGAGATGACGGAACAAGAAGTCGACGTACCTGAGCTCGTCCGTGACGTCCTCCTCGCCCTCGCCGTCTCCATCTCCCATGTCAAAGCGGTGAGATCTCCAGAGATATGGGTCAAAAACTCTTGACCAGTAAAAACAGACACCACACCTAGGAGTACCTTATCACACGTGTCATGCTAACAAAGGCGGTAAAAAAAATTCCAGAAAAACCAGATAAATCGAATTCTTATGGGCCTAGTCTTCTTAGTATATATGATTAGCATGCATGCATGCATGCATATAAGGAAGGAAGGAAGGAATGCAGGAACGAGGAAAGGAAAAAAAGGATATATCCATGGCGCTCCCGGCTTCAAGGATCGTCGTCGTCGTCGTGAGCGGCCTTGTCATGATGATGATGATGATGGCGCCAGCGGGCGCTGACGAGTGCATGGACTTGTGCCTTCATGATTGCGCCGTCAAGGGGAAGAACTTGACCCAGGAGCAATGCCAGTACGCATGCAATTACGGCTGCCCCTTTGGCGCCGCCCAGCACGCTCTATCGAATGCCCCCGCCATTGCCAGGAATGGCGGCAAGAATACCGTCCATGTCCTCATCCATGTCCTCGCAGCAACCATGTGGCTCTAGCCCTCTAGCAGCTGCTCCTTCATCGCCCGCTCCTTCAATTGGAGCTCCTCGATCGGATCGGCGTCCGTATGCTATGTGTATGCATGTATGTATGTGCTTATGTATCTGTATTTATCAAGCGTGAAGATGTTATATCGGATATATAATATACTTATGCTATTTTTTGACAATAATAATATACGTATGCTATCACTAGTAGAAAACGGAGTTTTAAAACCGATTCGTAAGGGCCTTTAGTGCCGGTTATGGAACCGGCACTAAAGGGTGGGCACTAAAGGCCCCCCCCCCTTTAGTACCGGTTCGACACGGACCGGCGCTAAAGTGCCACCACGTGGCGTGAGCTCGCGCCCTGGTATGGGGGACCTTTAGTACCGGTTGGTGTTACCAACCGGTACTAAAGGTTTTTTTTTTGAATTTTCTTTTTGAAAATTTTGGAATTTTTTTTTTGATTTTTTTCGATTTTTAATTTTTCTGAATTATTTGATGATTTAGTCTTTAATCACCTCTCTTAACTGCTGAAGTGTGGATCACTCATTCCAAATCGCCTAACTTCCCGACCGGTCACCCATCCTCTCACTTCCCCAGCCTGAGCATGCTTAACTTCGGAGTTCTATTCCCCCTACATTCCAAGTCTGTACTTGTTGTTTTCCTGACAAATGTAAGCTGTCAATCCTATTAACCCTCAGCAGTTTAGCTTGAGTATTAGGTCACACGTTTCACCGTTTGAGTTTGAAACTATTATTCTAAAAAACAGTAATTATTTAGTAACACTAATATTTCTTGAATAAGTTTGACCATAGTTTGACCACAGTTTGACCATAGTTTGACCAGATTTGACCAAAATTCAAAAAATTGAAATAATTATTTAGTAACATTAATATTCTTGAATAATTATGTAGTAACATTAATACTTCTTGAATAAGTAGTTTGACCAGATTTAACCAATTATTTTAAAAAAAACCAAAATTTGACCATATCTTTTTTCCTTTTGGAATTTGAGGATTCTAAAAACTTGCAAACAGGCCATAGGCGGTCTCCATCGGATACGAATTTTCGTGCTGAATTTTTTGATATATTATACGTTTTTTTCCGACATCGTATGCAAAAGTTATAGCCGTTTTACATTTTCCGTACACTTTTGCAAAACATGTCCAAATTTAAGTTTTCAAATTTTCCTAACTAGTAGATGTAGTAATATAACTACCTCTCGAAGGATTTTATTTTTTGAAGTTTTTATCATTTTTTTTGATTTTTTCAAAACTAAAATG